>NC_048896.1:17292132-17379640 GCF_011077185.1 Oxyura jamaicensis | reverse complement strand
GGGTAGGGTAGGGTAGGGTAGGGTAGGGTAGGGTAGGGTAGGGTAGGATGCAATACAGGGGAGGGAAAGACAGTAGCCAAGCTACCCAGTAGGAATGTTAAAGCTGAATTTAATATATCTGGTGAATTAGTGGTGCTTTCAAACCATGTGAAATCCAATTAGTCCCTGGAAGAAAGGTTAGTTTGTTATCGCCTTTCCCCATACATATGGAGGTGACTATCAAACAGATATTCAGGCTGTTGGTTCTTTTTACCTAGGAGAAAGGCTTGTTCTTGCATCCAAGAGAGTATTAACGCTGAGGACAAATGTGCTGTGCAGTTCGGGGGCATGAGCAGCACAGCAATCAACACTGATATATTAAAAAATTACCCTTTTCCAGCCAGAAAACCGTAAAGGATCAGGGACTTTGGAAGCAGCGTGACTATATGGCCAAAGTCAAGCAACACCGCTCGAAATGGCAGCCTTGAAAGAAGGGGCACAGAGAGTCTGTCAGCCTACTCAAGGTCAGGCTGAAAAACCAATGGGCTGAAATTTCCAGTTAATGGGATTGCCAGAAACAAGCTCTTAAAAACCAATAGCTGTTACTGATCCTATTGTGCTTATCTTCATAAAAGAGAAAGGCTCCTGTTCAGCTTTGTGCAAGTTTTTCTTTAACTGTCACAATGGCACTGACTGTGATGGAGAGGCACTGGTAAACAGATCCTCACCCTGGCTAAAATAAAATAAAATTAAAAATTAAAAATGAAATACAAAACCCAACAACAAAAAACCCATGTACCAGAACTGAATATGTTGGACGCATGCCCACAGGCAACCCCACCATCTTCAGAGAGCACAGAAATAACATTACCATTAGCCAACCGGCAGGCCCAGAGGAATTAAAATCTACACCAAGCATTTACCACTTGTAAGCAGGCTCTGAGGGGCTGGAGGAGACCAACAGCCAAGCCCTACTTCCTTACTCTCACAGCTGATCCCTGCATCCCCAAGAAGCCGTATTTCCATACTGCAGCACCCACCCGGTGCGTGAGGTGAGCAGCAGCATCCTCACAGCCACCCCTCTGCCTGCTGACTTTCAGGTGTGGAAGATGCTGGGGAAGGAGGGAGGAAAACTCTATTTTCTCTGAGAGAGCTGCTCCCATCCCCACATGCAGTGTGCGTAGTGTGCTTAAAAGACTAAGATGACATCTCTGCTTTCCTTACCCACTTGAAGGGTGCCCTAGAAGAGTCTTTTCCATCCCTCATTGTCATATAAATGTTCCTTGCTCCGTCTCCTTTCCCTTACAAGCCAGCACTATGTAAAAATACCTCTGCCAGTTAATTATGTCATGGTTAGATGCATCAAGAACTTAACTGTCAGCCCAAATGTTTCAAAGTATGGCACACTGGCCAGCTACAAGAGAGATTTCTTTGTGGGTTTTCACCCACCTGGGTACAGATATGGACTGCAGCCCAGTACCGATAGCGGCTATAGATGAACTTTCACAGGGGTACAGAACAGATTCATTTATGTATTTCCCTTTTCTGGGGATACATCCCTTGCTCTTGCAACCCCTTTCTACCTAACTATCGCCTAGAGTGTAGCCATGGAAGCAGAGGACAGCACCCCTGCATGGTGCCTTCAGGCAGAATTAAGTTATGGCAAAATGAGGAGTATTACACAGGTGTCCAAAATCGCAGGATTTGTTCCAACAGCCTCTTTGTGATGTGGTGTAAGATGACACAAGAGAGGAATTTCTGTCTTTGATAATGACTCTGAGTGACAAAGGAAATCATATTTAATATGAACAGATCTGGTTTCCATGCAACAAGTGGATGTGTTTTACCAACTGAGGAAGCCTGTCCTTGAGAACTGCAACTATTCAGTATCTCTGTGTGTCCTGCTGCCTTCAGTAACTTCTTTCCAAAATAAGCATTAGGGAAAAGTCAGTGTCAGACTTGCCATTATTATTAGCACATCAGGAGAGCTGGAGGACACTTCAGTTCAAGGCAGGCATCAGCACTGACACTGAAGGCAGCAGGTTTTGAACTGTCTGTGCCTTCCCTAGCACAGCAGCAGCAGCACACTAGCACAATTCACTACAGATAACCTTGTCTTCCCCGGCGATTGTGGTGGAAAAGCATATGTTGATTAGGATTATGGCAACAAATTAGCACAATTTTTCCTGGAGAAGATGTGCTTTAACTTAGTTGCAATTAACAATCTTTTCTGACCAGACAAGACTACTCTGCAACTCAACTTACCACGTACCTGTATCTCAGCCTGCACTGGGTTGCTTGCAACTTCTGCTATTTGGGGTCTCCAACTACACATGCTTTCAAAACACATCTGCTATTCAAATCATATCTGAAAAAAATCCTTTTCTGTTAATTAATTCTTAGATGTGCCGGTGAGCTCAGTGAGTACAGGATCCCCTCCGTTTTGTTCAACTTCTGCAAAATCCCAAATCCTTTCTCACCAAGAGATGCCAAAAGGCTAACATTTTCACTGCAGGCAACATTAGCGAAAACAAGACACAAGTATGAAGAATTGGACCTTCAAGTCATTCTTCCTAATACACATCTGCAAACCTGACAATGACCAAACTGTCCTGTCCTCCAGCTGTAACTTTATTTGCAGCCTATGGATCCAAGTCAACCGAATTCCTGAAGAAGATCAGAAGATGCAACTGGTTCTGTATCTAAGTAACACTGCCTTTGGATTTCACCCCACTCATAAGCATCGAAGCTTTTGCTCAATAGCTAAAATATTCTGAAAAGACCCTAAAAGGCATTTGGACTAGTCAAACTTCAATGTTTGCAAGGATCTTTACTGCACTCTTAATTCTAGAGATTAATGGGAATTAAAAATGGTGTCCTTTAAGAATTAAATTGTAACAGATGCTACATTAAATCTAAAGGAAAGTAACAATTGCCATCAAGCTGTTCTTTCAGGGCGATAAAATAACTTCCTTAATTATAATTCCGAACATGTTCTTTGCGTTTTGGGAGATTTCCTGAAATCACAGCAAATGCATATGTCCTCCCTCTCGGCACAATTTTGTTTTCACCTTAATTTCTGTTAATCTTTGGATAAAGCTATTATTTTTTTCTAATTAACCAGGTCTTTTCAATTCAGCTGTCAGCTAAGAGAGTAATGGAAAATTCAGCATTATGTTCTGAACTAAACCAAATTAGGGTAGAAATTAACAGTGTTAAGCAGGCTGTGAGATAAAAATACTTTGTAGAGAACATACAGCAATGCTGCTGAAATGAATGTCTCAAAGCTTCTCAAATGAAAATGCTTTCTTTATTTTATTTTTAATTTGAAATATGTCCCGTCCCTTCCATTTCTACAGACCAATGACAAGTTCTAGCCTAGTATGCAGTAATGTTAATGGAATAATTGATGCAGGAATACTGAAATAGATGATGTGTAAAATGGCGGGCTGCATAATTGTCTGGAGTGAGTTCAAGCATTTCTGCAGTGAAAAATAGTCCTGTTTTATAATCCTCTCACGTCTCCTTGCTGCTGTGTAGCAGGCAAATTTCATTTGGAGATGATCCCAGGATGCCATTGATTTACCAAGGGGATTCCTAAAGTCTGAAGGTTAAAGCCTTCTTGCTCCCACTTAACAGCACCTGGGAGAGGTATCAATGGATCCACACTAATTTTGGCAGTATTGTTCAAATTACATCATTTTAATAAAGGGATTGCACATCAGGCTGAATCTTTGTCATTCAGCAGTGACAAAACAGTAGATGACAAAACACCTTATATATATATATATATATATATATACCTTTCTTTTCAAAATGTGAAGTATTATGTGATGGAGGAAGGGGGAGCAGGAAGGAGTTTTAAAAATTATGATGCAATTAATTTCTGCTTCTCTGAAATATGCAAGAGCCATTACATTTGCTTGGTATTTCTCATAAAATGAGTTGTAAGCTGCTGAAGCAATTAGAAACTAATTGCTGGAAGATCCCCCCAAGACATGCAAGATAAAAGAAACAGGAGACAGCCAGAGACTTGGAAGCAGAACTCTATCTGTTTCCTTCCCAATCTGTAAGAAATAGCAAGTTCCACTTCTACAGGTGCCAGGGTGACTCCATGAGCTCACACATCAGCTGCAGATGGTTATACGCATTTACATTCCCTTTGTGCGCTGTCTGGGATAATTGGGTACTGCTTCTCTTATTTGAACCACAGAAAGAACACATCTGGAGTTTTTCCTCTCTCTTCTCCTTTGCTGCATGAGCTCACCAGCTCTCCACACATCATTCACCCTCCATCTCTTCCTCATCCCTCAACCCTCCAGACTGACTATGTCATTTCCATGACAAATGGATCCTTTCTGCTGGTGTGAAGAACATGAGCCCAGCATCTGTCCATGCAGGGCTCTTCCCGGCTGCCACTGACTGTACAGGGTGTTCATCCTCAACAGCACCGTGGTGCTGCTGTGAGACACTCACAAGCACAGAGAGCATGCTGCAGCAGCACTCCTCCTCCCAGGGCCAGGCACTGCAGATATTTCCCCCTGCCCAGACCTGGTCTGCTGATCCTCACCTCCCCAGAAAAGAAATTCTTGTTCCTTACAGGTTTCGAGGCAGCGGCTGATCTCATTTATGCACCCAACAACTCTGGGTCAAAGCACCAATTCTGAATCCTCACTGTGACCGTGGGGATTAGTAACTTTGCAATAACACTTAAAACCAAGAGACAATAAATAATCTTTTGGTAGGGTTGAGGATAGCTTAGTATCAGTTAAAACACGTATATTTTTTTGTTTAGTTTTGATTGTAATTTTCTTATGGATGCCAAGGAAGAAGCAGGGCTTCCTGTCTGTTCATGGTGGATATGCTGCTCACATGTAAACTCAGATGTAGATACTGCAAAAAGACTGAAAATACAGTTATGAAAAGAAATGTAAACAAAAGGGCCAGACCTGTACTCCTATGCAAGCCTCTTGGTACAAATCTACTGAAGTCAGGAGAATTATACAAAGCATCACTCTGACTTTATTCCCTGATTAAATATGCTGATAGCACTTCTAGAACTTTTATTATTATTATTATTATTATTCTTTTTTTCCCCCTCAAATGCTTTATAGCTTCCCTTTGCTCTCGTCCCCTTTCATCTCTGATCATTTTTGACAGGTAATCCAGCAACATCAGCCTCTCCTGAGGAGATCCCTATACCCAGAGCAGTGTGCTTTCAATTTGCTCCAGCACTCCAATAAACACCCAGCCCAGACAGCCCAGGCTGAGCTTTTTTAAGAAATACTGAACGTCTGTGATTCCAGTTGGTTTTAAAATGAACTGCAGATACACAGCATCTCTGAAGCATGTGAGAGCAGGAATAAGCGGAGAGGTAATTGTAACAAGACCAGTTCTTTGAGCCCTCCTCCAATATGTTAGCTATTTTTTGTCTCTGAAGAAACACTGTTCAGCCCAGAAGACACATTTCCATAGGGAACGTGGTGCTAGTTCACCAAGATGTCACGGTGCTAATCCAACTGCCCTTTCTCTTTCCCTTATTTTCCCTCTGTTCCGAGAAGCAGTAAAGCATCTGTGACCAAATAAGGCAACACAAGAATATCCTTTAAAAAAATCCATCATACCCTGACAATTAACATGCTGGTGCAGTCAATTCTTGGAACATCAAATCTACTATGATATGTGCACACTAGAGTGATTTAACAAGCATTTTTCTTTTGCTCTGCTGTCTTGAACTCAAACATGCTGAAGTAATTTTAAAAAATGGTTTTCTGTTTGTAGCCCAGTCTAAATATTTTGTTTCTTTTCTCAAGAGAATACATAATGCGCACCATTGTATTGTTTTTGTTCCGAGGAGCTTTCTTGGGGAAAAATAAATAACTAAATAACTAAATAAATAAAAGCTTTGAAGATTGGCCTTAAATAACAAATAGCATATTTTGCTCAGCTACTAATTTGCACTTTTTTGCAATAACTAGGGAAGTATTAAATTTGGTTATCCAAGCTGACCTGTATGTAAGAAGTTCTACTCAATCATTTTCCCTAGTAATCTCATATGGTTCTGTAAATGCTATCCCTCTCACATGTGGCACTGAGTCACATTTTTATTTGATTGGGATCTGGCCATGGAAATCACCTTCTGGCACATGCGACATGGAGCCCCCAGGTGCAGGACCACGCTGCTCAGGAGCCGCAGGGCCCTGGAAGAGCAGCGGGCAGCTCCCTAACGCAGAGCTTCCTGGTAGCACTGTGCACACTCAACTCTTGCAGTTACTCTCAGTTTAGGGAGAAGCTATTTTGCATCCAAACTTCTCTTCTGGAAGCAGACCCAGACTGTATCAGTATGCAATTATTTAAAGATTACCAAGTGATCGTGTAACTAAGTGCTGCATCACAGAATGACATTGACTCATACGAAAAGGTGGATTTCAGTGCTACCGTGGCACTTAGGTGTAAAGTTTAAGCCAATGGTTGGCAGGTTAAGATTCCGGTCTTTCCCTGAGCAGTTGGTTGTTTTTTTTTTCCTCTCTTCAGGATGCAAATGGAAAATACGGACCAAATCATCGCCTCCTTAAACCTCATTAAGCTGCCTTCCTTATATATATCAAATAAAAAATAAGGCATCAATACAAAGAATGTCATCCAATATGGAATTGCCTTGTACTGGATTTAATTTTGCACATGCTGATGAGGACCTGGCCCTTTTTCAGCAGGTAGCACACCGACACACATGAAGAGGCCTTCTATTTAGATTGTATGTGTATTCATTTTATTGTCATTTTCTGCTCAAGATTATAGCTGCTAAGATGACTATTGCTTTCTCATTTGTGTATGCAGACCAACGTGCCATTTGAGGGTTAATATATGATGGAAGCATGACAATAAAATTAGCAATGCCCTGAGCAACAAACTTTATCAAACTCCTAAATTTACAGGATTAGCAATGGATTCAGTGCACGGGTATTAGGAGTAAGATTTATGCCAATTAGCAGTAATAGCACAGATTATTTGGGAAGAGCATTCACAATAGTCAGAAGCTTCTACTTTTAAACTATGTTGTTAGGACATCCATTTTAAGCATTCATGTCCACTTAAGACTATTTTTTACACATCTCCCAAGTGCTATTTCATTTCTTACGTGCATTCATGGCATTGTTTCCCAAGGCAGTGAAGAAGAGTAAATAATTCCTTTTCTAAGCTCAGTCTTGCAGGAGCTACTCTCAGTCTCTTTAGATTCAGGTCAGATTGCTCTCAGCAGAATCCAACGTGCATCACATTCTTCACTCCTCTACAGCAGGTATGATTCTGATCACACAGAGGTCAGTGGGAAAATTCCCCACTGATTTCAACATGCATTGGATCAGACCCTAAACCGCCAGAGCAATCAAGAGATCTGAAGGAAAAAATTACAGTAATTTATTGGTTGATGCCACTTGGCCAGTGGAAGACCTCAGCCTGTCTCCACCAGAGAATTTTTGATGACTGGATATAGCTCCAGGCCTCTGCAATGGGCAGTTTCCCTGTGGGCATCAGGACAGCAAAGTCCATGCACAAATCTCATTGGTATCCTGATTAGAAAGTGATAACTGTATAAGACTTAGACTTTTCCCATATGTTCTCATGCTATAAAACAGGGACAAAGCCACAACACAGGTGCCAGCCCAGACTAAAACACTTCTGTCCCCTGGAAATTCAGGTCTGATCCACTTTGTGTGGAGAACCTTTGGGTATGGTTCTCTACAACTGAATCGTCATGAATTCCTGAAGTGCCAGGACAATATCCCTTCACGTCTTCATGAGGACTTACTTGGAGCCATGGGGAATGTGCAAGCTGGCGCCTCTACAGCACGTGGAGACAAGGATGTTTTGCTCTAAAACAGTTTATAAATTTAGTTTATCCCTGAAGAAAAGCTGGTTAATACAACTAGTTATCTACAACTGTAACAATTACACTGAAGCAATTTGTGTGTGGACATAATTATGTTCCTAATGAAGATTAATTTATATGAAATGATTTTAATTACGATTTACACAGCCTTTAGCTACAGTACAGACAGTATTCTGATGTTTATGCCTCAGCAGAAGTGAGATTTATACTTTGCTGTGTCAAAGGTAACCATAATTATTTGCTGGGCATTCAGTGTCAGATGCTGCTGTCATTGCTGTCATTGGTTTCAGTGCCGTAAACCTACACGGAGAAGGATTAGAGATGGAACCTTTGTCAGTCACTTTCAAGAGCCATTTGCTCAAACTCCTCAGATAACAGCCTGTCTGCCTCGCAAGTACTTCTGCCTGTTTGCTTCAATTTTCCCCAAAAGCAGAGGGAATCTTGCTTTTTATATCAGTAGGTGCATGTGGAAGCCTGCAGATCTGTACAGTTTGCCAAAGTGTCTTCTCAACTGTAAGCTAAGAGAAAAACAGCTCTAGGAGCCCAGCATACATATTAGATCCAAATTTGAAACATTAATTCCAAAGGATCCTAGGAGGCAGCATCTTCATTATTCAGAAAATTGTGGCATGTAAACTCCACCTACCAGCATTCAAAAGGAATGAGTGATCAAAGCCAGATTACAAATTCATTAGCAATTAATCTGTCTGGAAAACCTTCCCTGATGCTTTGCAGGAATATGACTGAATAGTAATAGTTACAATAGGATTATGGCCTGAACTGTAAACAGCTCCTGAGAAACATGACCACAGGAGCCCTGGAGCTTCACTCCCACTGGGATCCTGTTTGGAAGGGATGTATTCAGAACCCTTTATGCCAGAGACCTTTGCAAATGCTAACATACCAAGTTGAAGAGCTGGTGATAAGGAGCCTTTGCACTGGAGTTTCATTGCACTTCCAGAATCGCACAGCATCTTGCAGGATCCAAAACTATTGCCTCAGTTATGCCCTGTGCAACTCCAATGCCTTTGGTGAAACTGAAGACGATGTAAGTCAGGGTGTAACTGGGCCCAGGGCTTTTAAAAGCAGAACAACCCCTGGGGCATGCTGCGGTCTTCCTAGCCTTCTCTCAACGTGTGGGAATGGGACTGAGTGACACAAAACATTTCATCTCTCCTACTTTCCGAAAAGGCTGCCGTGGAAAAGACCGTCACAGTGTGCATGCATCCAAAACACTTCCTTTCCAGGCTGGCCTCCCTTGTGGCTTAAAGCACTTTGGCCTTACCCAGGAGGCCACGACAGCTCACTGCCTTTTGAAGGGGAAATCAAAGGGTGCTAAATTCCCCTTTGAAGCATGGTCTCAACATATAGAACGAGTGCTTTGTGCAGTGAGACAGTGTGGAAGCTCTCCAACATCTGCACCGGGCTAACATGCAATGGGGTTTCTCCATAAGCCAAAGTTACAGCCTGCCAGATTTGTTTCAGCCGAGAGCCACGCTTATCCCACTCAGCATTCATTCCAATACATATTTCATTGTATTAATACATATTTTATTGCACTTTTTGTACCAATTCCTCCAACATTTTGCTTTTGCAATGGTGCCTAATAGCCCATGATTGCACGTGTGCATGTTTGCGACTTGTGCGATTTCCTCTGTCCCTAGGAGGGACCAATCCTTCCAGACTCCTACTTTTTCTGTGTACTGCTTGCAGTGAGCGGAACAGCTCTCTCTTCAGGGGTTTGTCTGCTCACATATTCTACACGTAACGTGAGTAACTCCATCTCATGTCTGCCCACTTCACTCCAGCCATTCCTACGGCCTTACATCATTCATCTTAAAGGCAACATCTAGGGCCAAGCCCTGCACTCTACCCATGTAAGCCAGGCCGTGCGACTTCTGCTTGCAGCCACAGTCCTCCTGGTTGCAGGAAGTTTTATTCATGGAAATATAGATTATTATGCAGTAAAATAGTAGGGAAAAAATGTATACAAGATAAACCAAAGCTTGCCATCAACCTTCACCTGAGCTGCTACTTCTGAAATAGGACAGGCCACGGCATCGCCAGCAGTGAACCACAGTGACACCAGGCAAAGAAAACCGTGAACCTCGAAGTACACTATTTTCAAGACATTATTTAACACACCCAAGAAGCCTCCTAAATTTTGAGAGTTGCAGGAAAAATATATAGAGGAGTCAGATGTTTCAGCTGTCCAGTTCCACAGTCCAAGCTAAAGCTATAAAGGGCTCTCTGAAAGCCCACACAAGTGCGTATCTGCAAGGCTGTACGTGTGTATGTGTGTTTGCACAAAGATCATTTCACATCTGGAAAGAAAATGTAATATTTTAAAATATTACAGAGAAACTGTCCACAAGGTATTTTCACCAGCAGATCTTCAAGGACCAGAGGTGAAAGCAGTTGGGAAATTTGCTATGTTCTCAAATGGTTCCTGTCGGGAAGTGCTTCGCTGCCTAGAAAAATCACCAGTGGTTTTAAGGACTCGTGTTAAGATTTAAAGCATTTGAGGGGGAAAATGCTCCATGAAAGTATCAAAATAACTAAAAACAGTATACTTTAGGTTATGGTTTTTTAATCAAATTCAATTTATCCCATTTCACTCAAATTTAACTCATGAATTTGTAGCCTATTTTCCCTTAGAGAAATCTAATATACACGTTTCAGATGTATTTATTTTTAGCTGTACAAAATGCATCCTCTTCCCTACACACCTCAGAGCAGACTTGTGAAAACTAATTAAAAACCACAAGTACGCACACTCCTCTCTGCTTCCACCTAAGGGTAAGAGCTACCATCTTTGCAGTCACCCAGCCCTGCCCAGGGAAACACAGGAGAGAGAACAAAGCTATCGACATCTCTTCAACATCAAGTTTTTCAGGCATTACTGGGCCACTGGGCAAGGCAGCTTCGAAATGGCAGGGCCCTCGGTTATCACTGAGGTATTAGATCCAAGAAGGGCATCTGGTTGATCCTCCCTGGTGCCCCAGCACCCAAGGTGAAAGGAGATTTATTAGGAACTATCTGCAGTTTTGCAAATCCAAGCCAATACCTGGGATTTGCACTCCAAAGGTGAGAAGGCAGAAGAAAAAAAACATGTGCAATGGTGCTGCTCACAGGAGCAAACAGCCTTGCACTTTCTTCTTTTTTATTTTTATACTCCTGATGTTCCTGAAGCAGAACACAAGACAACAAAGCCCAAATTCACAGGTTACAGAAGGATGGATTAGTGTATTGAGACCCAGTTCTCCAGAAGCAGATGGCCACAGGAGCCTCCTGGGACTGTATCACAGACACTGAACCACTTGGGCAAAGCAAGGCAAAAAGCCCATCCCTCAGTGGTAAGTGTGCACTGAGAGCAGGCTCGAGACCCCTTCCACAATCCTGCTCCTGCCCAGCATCTTGTCTGGATGGGCTCCAGATAGCTCTTTGGCTGGCAGAGCACTGATCCTAAACTGACTGAATTTCGCTAAAATTAGGCATTTCAGTATCTCACTGAAAGTAAAGTAATGCAGCTTGTTCCCCACCATCCACTGCACATTCTTATCCACACACTGCTGAAGAAGACAGACACAAATGATGTTCCAGAGATCTCCCATGAAAATGCAGGGACAAAAACACTGAGCAAATACCCTGTCCCCACCCCTTACGGGTGAGCAAACAGTGCCTCAGAGCACCAGCTGGGCCAGGTGGAGTGCAGACATCTTCCTACTGCCAGGAAGGCTGAGATATTCCCTGCCTCCAAATACCCCCACTATCAGGAAAAGAAATTAAAAATATAACAAAAACAAAAAAAAAAAAAAAAAAAAAAAAAAAAGCTTGAAAAACATCTTCCACTATTCTTGTATAATAAATAAATAGTAAGCTGTGATATTTGCAAAGGATGCTGACAAAGTATTGCTGACTCCATTTCAGCCATCTCATTCTCTTTCTCCTGGTCTTTCAAGTTGTTATGTTCCCTGTGACAGACTGATGATGTAGAAAAAATGCTCTCCTGCCACACCACACTCGGGCAAGTAGTAACCCCAGCCTCAGGTCACCAGTTCATTAGCTCTCCTCTTCTTTCATCTTGTACGATTTTCCACACGTGCCTCTTTCCCACAAGGAATTCTTTGTTCATTTTGTGGCTGTGAAAAAAATCGAGTTATTTCAGCTATTCACACCTTCAGACAGGCTTCCACCTCGCGGCTCTCCAGGGATGAATCAGGATTAATTGACCTCTCCCCAAAGTCCTCACATGATAATGAAGTTTGCCTAGATGCTTTGTCTGGGAATGGCAATTTTGAAAAGGCAGGGAGTGCACGTACTATAAGAGCTGTGCACAATGCAGCTGGGAGTTTAGTTTAACTGGCAAGAAAAAATAGAAATAAGCCTTCCATGGACTGTAGGGAAAAACACTACATTAGCAGAGGAAGAGAGAAAGGTGAGGGAAAGAATCAGTGATGTGGAGAGGGGAGGATGCTGAAGTCACCTCCTAGCTGTCATACCTGCTGCGTGACCTCGACAAGCCAGACTGAGGGCGTGAGGCAAGGAGAGATCAGAGGGGGAAGGGCACTTGGCCAACCTGAGGATCCGCGTGAGCATTTTCTATCTGCAAAATGAGGACAGTAACACAGCTTTATTTTGTAATGTATCTGAGCTGCACCGATAATGTCCTTCCTGAGGGTGCAGCTTTCCCGGCCACATCCAACACCAGCATCGCTGATGCTGTTCTCCAAATGTACTTGCTTTTCCTGGATTTTTAATTTGCTCTCCCTTGAATAACCTAACCATCCATGAGGTGCCTAAAATACTGTTATGCGTGACTAATTACTTGTCCTGGAAGGTACTCTTGTTTTTCCCCCAAATCAAAAGGTATGTTTATCCAAAGTAATCCTATTTTGTTGAGGCATAAATGCATTGATGCTAATTATCATCCGTTTCTTGAGGACTGCAGAACTTGAGTGCTCTACATTGAGCTGAACTGCAAGTACCTTTCCATTTCATCAACATGTTGTGAACTTTCCACTCCAGATTCCTGTCACCAGCAGTCTCTGTCAGACAGAGTCTGTCACCATCCTTACATTAAAATTTTTAATCTTTTATTCCTCCTGCTGGGACAATCTGAACAAGGAATACAGAGTAACCACAGTAATCACAATTCTTAATTTTTAACTTAAATTCATCCACTTGGCACCTGTGATTACTGAATGTGAGCTCAATTTGACAACACCCTTATTTTGACACAAATTTGCCACAGCACTTCTTTTGCCATGTGCCAGTTCGATTACAAAGACTCCCCCTCTTCACTGCTGCCTTCCAGATGCACTAAACTTCCCTCCTGCAGTCTACAAGAAAATGACTTGGCTCCTCTTCCACTGCTTTCTTTTTATTCCATTACTCCAGGCAAATAAACGAGACTAATTTGCATTAAGTCAGCATATCACTCCCAACCCCCATATCACTCACAACTCACACCTTTTCTTTCCTCTGTGCAAATACCAAAAAAAGCCCAATTCTCATGTACTAGTAGCTTGCATACTTCAATATCCAGATCCTTTCTTATCCCAGGTGAAAAAAATAAATAATAAAACAAAGATGGATAGAAAACAAAAGGAGTCATTATAGCAACACCCCACAAGGCAAATATTGATTGTCGTACATAGCTAAATTTGATTACTGATGTTCAAGGGCCAAATCCTGTTTGCGCTTACTCCTCAGTCTACCAGTTTATATAAAAGCTGGAGAAAAAGGGAGGAAAACCTGACCGAATGCACTGAACTAGGTAAATATGGCATTTAGTTCCTAGTGATATTTTTGTTAAAGCTTTCAAGATCCAGTATATTTTATGATTCCCCCGGTGATAGATCTTGGAGCAGCAATGATACAGGTGCCAAGACAAAAGGTACTGCTTCCTTTCCTTACTCCTCATGAGGAAAACCCCAGCAGGGCAAGGGCAGGGTGCTCTAAGTCCCTTCACACCAAACTCTAGCGAGCAAATGCCGGTGACCTATTCAGTAAGGCCGAAATAACAATAGGATTGGATCTCTCTTATAACCAAACAATTAAAACTTTTGAACCTTGCTGATACACCTATGCAAAAGAATAAGATACACTTTTCAGGTTAGGACACTTGTACTGCCCGCAGGGGATCTGGCCTTTAATGGTAGCTCTAAAACCCCTTCACCCACAGCAGCTGTTTCTGTGCATGCCTACCTATTATACAAGAAGCCTCATAAGCATTTACATTTGCAAGAAAGAAGCAACATACCCCTCGGGCCCCCCTTTGCTCACCCGACTGATGCGTGTTTTATTTCTATGAGACTGACTTCTCTGTCCATTGGGGTGTGCAAACACATGTCCTTCCTTTCCAGCTTCCACAGCTGCACGTGGAAGCTGCTGTTCACCACCTCGCAGGCAGCTGTACGAATACAAGCTGGTGAAGCACCTTGACGAGAGCCTGGTTGAACCAAGGCTGCCTCCTGGGTGATGCCACCATCGCAAAAGAGCCCTGTTTTCACTTCTGATTCTGTAGCTCTGGAGAACGAACCCACACCAGACCTCTCCTTAGATCACACTAGCCACAAGCTTCATTCAGTGACTTATACCAATACAAAGCAAGTGCAAACCACAAAAGAAGGCAGAAAAGTCTTTATGCTAAATCACAGGTGTGTCATGTTTACAAATTATCCAGCTGGGGCCAAGCCCCCAGTTTGTAGCACCTGATACTCTGAGGGAAGCATATCAAGCTTTTTGGTACAACCATACTCACGTTTGGAAGTTCAAGACATGGTGCTCTTCTTCTCAACCATTTCTTTTTCTCTTCTCTTCTAGCCAACCATTTTCCTTTCAGCACATGAATCAGATTCCTACCTCATCCCCCTCTGAGCAGGGTCAGACTCCTTATCGCCTGTTACTGCGTTAGAGGTACGTGCTTGTTAGTGGCCTCTGCCCAGCAGGCAAGTGGAGAACAGCATGGAGCAGATGTCTCTTAAGTAAGTAAAGATTCATAAATTTCCTCCATAGGAATAGAGGAAATCTGGAATTTCTTCATCTTCAGAAATCTGTTTTGTCTCCTGCCATGTAAACGGGCAGATGGTTGGCCTGATAAAGTCCAGTTCTGCATACCAGATTCCCTGATGAGGTAGGGACACCTCAGCATTGCCTCCCTGCTCTGCTCTGTGTACGACATCTCTGCAAATGCCCTGTAAATTACTGAGCCAAAATCAAATCTTTAAAGCTAATTCTCTTACCCCCTGCTGATGGAGCAGAGGAAAAGGGGCTGTATCCTGAGCTAAGGAAAGCCTTCAACAGCAGGATTGTGGATGGCTAACAGTCCATCCCAGATGTGAAAACAGAACTAAAGCAATATAATTCGGAAAACACCTCCGAGGAAATTTTTTCTTCTACAGCAAACAGGATAAGTTATTTCTTGGAGGGCCTTTCCTTCCTGTTAAACACAGCTTGTTTGCCGCAGCCCAAGCGGCTCAGCTTTTCCACTGAGCAGAAGCGACTGTTTAAACAAAGGATTTGCTGGGAGCTCAGTTACATCATTGCTGCTGCTTCTGGCTGCTGAGGAGGAGGTGTGATTAACGTATCAGCAGAGATGCTGAACGGTCAGCACTAGGCAGGCTGGCTGCATTGAGCTGCATTCTGCTGGGAAAAGTGTGCTACAAGGATGCAGTTACTTAAAAACTATTCTGACCTGAACAGGTCAGAATAGTCAGGAAAGATTTTCCCTCTGCATATTTATTTTTCCTCTGCAGAAATGAGGTAGACAAACACCTAACCTGCTGCCCGGAGCAGCCTCGGATGCTGGCTGCAATTGGCCTGGGAGAAAATAGTAATGCCGTTTCACAAGGTGGTAATCTGGTGCCTGTGTGGATAAAATGACAGATTTGCCCTGAAGAGGAAATTGGGTAATAGCTGAGGCTGGTAGAACAATGCTCCTTTTAATGGTATCATGTTCAAAATCCACCAAACGCTCCCCTTCCTAATGCCTTTTTAAACCGTCAGCACTTAAGCAAGTGACAGAAATAACAGTGTGAGGAAGGACAAGGACAAGCAATAATAAATACATTACTCTGGTTTAAAAATCAGCTTTAGGAACAGATTATCAGCTAGTATAAATCAATAAATCTGCGCTGCTTTTAATAGAGCTTTCCAGGCTTATATCAGTTTTTGCTCTGCAAATAGCACCTCAGACCTTCCCATTTACAACATCTTAAAATGGTGCTTTGAGGATGCTCTGTTGTCAAGAAGGATCTATTTTTCCAACAGGATTCTTGCAAACACAGCCCAGCATGTGACAGCCAGGCAACTCCCATGCCAGCCCCATTAATGGATTTCTGCAAGTTCAAGACCCACACACATTGTGCTTTGGGAATATGTTTGCTTCGAGTGATGTCTGAAATAGCATCTCCACCACTGTGCCAGCTCAGGGAGAATTACACGGGTGCCAGCCACAAGTAATTCTTTTACAGCTCTCCACTGAGAATTCAGCATCTTCTTCCCAAATACCCAGCTAAAAGGAGTGGAGGGGATAAAAACCTAGAGTGTCACACCTCACTGTTGAAAATAAAGGTAGCTGAGGATACAGCCTCCCGTGTCTCACATTGAGACTAGACCCGAAAGCAGCACACAGATAGCTAACCGTGTCAGGGAGGTGTTCAAATATTGAGGCGTGATGCCCAAAGGACACCAGTCAGAGCCCAGTGTGACCTGACATCAGCTGCACTGATGTGCAAGGACCGGGGAAATTGAGCCCCCTCCCAGATCTGCAGTTAGCAGCTGGAGCAGACGAGACAGAGCTGAGACGGAAAGGCAAAGACCCCTCTGCACCATCTGGCAGGCCCGAGAAGAGATGCACTCTGGGCCCTACAAAATGGTGTGGCAGTGGCTATTTGAATCTCTGCTGCCCCTGGGATCCCAGCAGCATGGCACCTGCCTCAGGCGTGATGCCCTCGGGAGCTGCTGGCGGTGCACACGCCGCTGCTGACCCCCCCACGACGACGGTGCTCTCTTCTCCCTAAGCTTACAGGCTCTATAGGATGGTTTCTACCTTGCAGCTACCATTTTAAATCTGGTACAATGTTGGGAAGGCACTGTAGTCATATATTTTTTTGCAATCAACAAGAGATACTATTTTTTCGTGAGAACAAGTAGAAATAGCTGAGATAGCACAAAGCAACACAGGACAATATCAGTGAAGTGCTCTGTGAGGAATCAGAACTAGAAAGGCCTGGAGAGAGTGAACATTTCTCTCTTTTCAATTCTTCCTTGCACTGGCTTCAGATGCAGGTTGGACGTAGGTACTGAAGTTCCGTTCAAGATATGATTCAGTGAGGCTGGAAGAAATTTCTGGATTTTGTCATTTCTGGCTTGTCTTGAAAGGAGATACTTTGTCCTTCCTTATAATTTTCATAATAAATTATTTTAAGCTCTTTGGCTGAGGTATGTGGTAAAGACAAACACAATCAGTTTAGGCACCTTTGGTACTCTTTAGTACAAAAAATGCTGGCAGTGGGCATCAAAACAGAAAATACCAAAATTGCTTTAGTCAGGCTGCAAAAATGACACGCAATTACCAAAAACATAAGAAAAGCCCAGAAAAGTCTTCATTTGCAGGAGATCCACACAGAGACTTGATAACTGTCACAGCTTCCTCTAGATTTCTCAGGGGTTCCTCAGTGTCACCGAGTGAACCCAGCCAGGACAGGGACACCTCCACGAGGGAAAGGCCCTTCCATGGGGCTGAATGCACACAGGTCTCTTTAGCTACATGCAGGCATGAGAGAGAAAAAAATATAGCTCCTGGGGATGCTATGACCTTTGTTGTTACAGATGGGTTTATTCTAAATGACAGAAGCATTTAAATAACTGGGTAACAGTTACCTCCAAAACTGCATTTCTTGCTATATGAGACATTGCTGACTCTTAAATTATAGTTTGTCATGAAGTGGATTTTCCAGTCCTTGCTCCACAGGATCTAGCTGGGACAGTGATATCATTCCTAAGGAAAAGCCACAAATGCTTAAGTGAGCTACAGTCAAATTTGATTTAAAACAACACAAGTTTTTAGAGTTGCAAAGAACAAAACTTTCCACAGACAGCTGGCCTGGGAAAAATCAAAGCTTCGTTCATTCAGGCTCTCTTGTGCAGTGGTAGATTTGACTTGGTGCACTGGCATTTTGGATGCAAATGCTCAAAGGGTGGCACTCATAGAATGAACTCTGCAAAGAATAGATATAAAGGCCTGACTGTTGAAGAGCTTTGTTCGTGCAACAGTGAGAGGCAAGTCCAAACTGCAGTGTCTAATAACACCAGGGCAAACAAAGAGCAGCCAAGAGAGACTGGAACTGCAACACGAGAACGGGACAAGGAATGTAAAGCTTCTGCAGTGAGAAATAAACTAAAACAAAAGGCTGGTTTGGAAAAACTTTGGCAGTGGAAATAACAGGACGTATGTACACACATTTCTTCCAAATGGCCAGCAAACCACAGTTGCTTGTAAAGCTGTGCACACATTGTGTTCCGTGTTAGTGGTTGATCCGCAGCTGATTAAGACCCACCCTGTCTGTGCGTGCACCAGAGGCATCTAGCAAACAGGCTGGGGGAACGATGACGAGTTACAGTACATCCAGTTGCTTGATTTGCACCCATCATTATCTTTGTAACCAGGAGCATAAGAGGTATAAACGTGGTCTGAGTCTGATGCTCTCTGTGTAAAGCAATTAGTTCTCGGCGGTGGCATGAAGAATGCTGTTGCACCCTTCTTTTCCGAGGTGGCAATTCAGGATCAGGGCTGGTCACCCCATGTCACAGAATGCCCTGAATACATTGGACCATCATGCTGAAGTGGTCTTCAGGGCCTGTGAAAGTCTTCTGGAAACTTCAGTGAGCTTTGGATGAGGCCCTGCAGCTGGTTAAGAAGTAAGTATCCATACCTGAGAGATTAATACACATCTAGCTAGACAAAGCTGAGTTCAAGGCGCTGCCTAGGCTCCCTGTGTGCTACTGCTACCATTCAGCCTTCTCAGACTTCCGACCTCTGAATGCAGACTTCTCTGAGGTTACACAACAACATAAACCAGGCAGTTATTCAGAATGACACTGCATGCACTGAGTGACATTTCTTTCAAGTGGAGCAGTGCAAGCCCAGCACACAACGAGCAGTGCCAAGCTGCGAGGCATAACCTGGATGGCTGCAGGGGTCACGAGAGAATTCTTTTCCTCCCACTCCTGTAGAGTCAACTCTATCACCCAGGGAGCATTTCCAGCTAAAGCAAGAGCCAGGGGCAAAATGAAGGACTTAGGAGGCTAATGGTGTCATTTGGTGTAGCAAATCCCCTGAAATCCACTGACAATTTAGGAACATAATCCCCTCGCTTCTATTAGCATGACATGGTTCAGTCTTCCACACAAACAGGGGACTACAGTTCCCCTATTTCCACAAACCCATATACAGTGATTTTTCTCAAAATAGGATGCATCAAGCTGCCTAGTAGGAATGCCTTTGCCCCTGTTCATAGTGAGGATTAAGGTGTGAAATTCCTATTAGGGCAAGAGGATTAGGCTGCTGCATTTACATAAGGATTTGACACAGAGGATCGGTTCATTGGTGTACACAGGCTGATGCCCAGCCTCTGCGGGGGCTAATAGCTGATGTTTCAGAGGAGGGGGAAAGCTGCTCCTTCACAAATAATACACTTCTATTTTTTGTTTTGCATGGTGCTGCATGGAGAAGGAAAGTCCCTGATCCCTCTGGTGATCACTCTAAACACTAAAGAATGAGCTATTGGGTTGTCCTGATTATTGTCTCCATACATTTACATCTGTGGTAGGAAATTAGAAGATAGGAGACAAGAAAAACTGATAGATTTGGAATTGATGAAAGACAAGGAATTATTACACACTTAAGAAAAAATCTGTGAAGCAGCAGCTCAGGGATGAAAACTATGGCACAAGTACCTGGATTAGAGAGATGAGGTAATTTCAAATGGGAAGGAAAAAAAAAAAAAAAAAAAAGAGAGAGAGAGACTATAGCTCAAACACATGTTTTTTTTAACAACAACAACAACAAAAATACCATCTGAGTTGCTCTCCACTGAATGGTTTATGTAGTAAGGCCATGAAAGGTAAAGCTGTGCAGGCATGTGGACATAAGAAAAAAAATGGACCAAAGCAACCCAGAGTGTCTGCTGTAACACCTACTATTGCAACTCATGAACATGAAGAACTGAAATTCAGAGCCCTCCTTTTCATGATCGGATCAGAAGACTGCACCACAAACTCAGCCTTTTCCCTGGACAATTCTGCATGCTAAATTTAGCAGCGGTAAGCAGGTACATTTCCACTTCGGTTCCCGTTCCTCAATCTTCCTTCACTTAGCCCTAGGAACAGAGCAGCCCAAATCTCAGAAGATAGTTTTATTTCTTTGAACCTCAGGGCTTTTCATCAGGGAAGAAAAACCATGAACCTATAGTGCTTTCTGCTCTTGTGAGTTTAACAGCAGATCCTTTAGCGTATGTAATATATTATATTCTTGTTTATCCGCTTCAGTATGTTTCATCAGCCAAACGTAAATATTCGGTGTTAGTGTTTACTTGTTTAGCTATTGTATAGCAACTTGCATAATTAAATTACCCAAAAGCATAAAATTAACACCTGACTGGAACCTTCTTATTACAATTTATACCTGAAATAAGAAAAAAGTCCTGCAAAAGCAGAAGCTTACAGATTCAGTAATTTAGGAATACGTTCAGTGGTCATTTTTAACTATAACAGTAGAAGTAAGGAGAGACCAGCTTCAGCCATGGCCAGTGTCCTTGCCTTTCCCCGTGAAGTGCTGAACACGGCTTCTCAAACCCTGCGAGCACCTCTGCCTAAGCCAGCCTGCAGGAAGCTCTTCACGTGCTTAAGAGCTTTGATGCGTCTAAGCTGGCATGCTCGGCCGAGACCCAGCGCACGTGCCTGGTGCTGGCACTGGCTTCAGAAGGGCTGCAAAGTGCAAGCCAAGCAGCACTCACGTGCCCTGTCGCCTCTCCCTCTGTACCTTCTTGCAGCCAGGTACACCAAGTCTGGGCCTAAGTGGAAATCACCCCCCTCAAAATCTCTTTAGACACAATAACATTTCTTACTAACTCGGGATTCCATAGCCTACATAGGAGCAGTAATAAGAAACCAGGGTTCATAAAACCAAGGCCTTTGCCCAGATCATTAAATCACAACCCTCTCAACTCTGGAAGTTATTCATTGTTTTTCTCTTGAATGAACTCTGACTGGTGTATCCTTCCGAGGCAGAAGAAAGTCATTAGCAGCTATTTCATAGATGTGACCTGCACAGCATACGATTATTATAAAGAATGAACAGCCAGTCACACATCAAATTAAGGAACAACTATTCATAAATCCAAAACCCAGTCTGACATCTTGCTTTTGTATGGGGTCTGGTAAAATCCCATTTGAAGCAGAATTGGAAATCATGCCTTTCAATTTTACTCCTCCGTTTGTGCAATAACAGGCCATTTCTGGCACACACTGCCACTTCTCTGACTCAGGGAGAAAAGGTGGATGTTAAAGAAGCCATAAATAGCATTTGATGGTGCTCCCCTTTCTATTACAAGTTGACTTTGATTCAGCTCCCTGCGATTAACAGGAACAAGAGAAAGACAAATAAAATTATCCCAGCTGTTTGTGGCCAGCAGACCTGGCCTCCCAGCTGAGAGCTCTTTGTGCTGCTGAGAGCGTCACCAAGCAACCAGCCCTTGCAGCTGCCAGACGACAAAAAAGAAGTGAGAGCATGACTTATGGAAAGGAAGCACATGTGAAGGGGATAAAGGTTGGGACTGGATCTCTCTCCTGGCGCTTTGTCTCCTGGCCTAAATACAGCACCAGATAAAAAAAGGAGATCACCGTCAATGGGACTCACCCGCTGAGGGGGCAGAACCCGGACACTTGTTTTGTGTTAGAAGCCAGACCCTTGGAGTACTGAACCCAGGTATCCCATACACGGTACCAGGACACCATGAAAAGATGAGAGATCGAGTCTGTTACGATGTTATTGAGACTTCATCAATTTTTCTTCATCAATCTTAGCTGGTGGTCCACAAACCAGCACAAGGTGGTCCACAGTACCTCTGCCAAAACGGCCCTATTGTCCCAGCTGTAAGTCAAACCTACATATAAGGCAAGTGGAAGTGAAAAAAGATTGTCTGATAATTGGAACAATATGGCAAGGAAAGCAAAGCAAACAGGCAAATCCCCATGCACGCAAGCAGGGAATTAATAAAATGGGAGAAAAAATGGGTTGATAAATGAACATTCAAACTGTCGACAATGCTTTACTGATTGCTGTAGCAATGTTAGCTCTTAGAAAACTGCTAGAAGTAGGCAGTCCTTGATTAAAAAAGAAAAAAAGGCAGTTGAGATACCTGACCTATGTCATCCCCCAAGCAATCTGTAGGATCACTTAAGTCTTACAGGTGAGTCTTTTTAAAAACAAACAAACAAAAAAAAAAAAACAGCTAGGACATGATTTTTAAAAAAAAAAAAAAAAAAAAGAACATTAAACACAAATTAACAACCTCATTTCAGCCTCCCCATGAGTTTAAATGAGGCAAATCACACCTACCTGAAAATGCCACATTAATTGCCTAAACCTGGGTCACACGCTGCAGCTGAAACAGGAGCAATGCCAGGAGCCCTGAGACCCCCTTCTGCTGCTTGAGTATCTGAAGCACACTGTCTCTCTTCCATCATGTAAAATATTTCCTGTGGCATCATCTACCTCCTGCTTTTGAAAGTAAGTCTTTGGTGAGTTATGCTTAGGCAAAAAAAACCACACACAGGTTGATTTTCACCAGTATTAAATATTAGGAGATCTGTACATTAGAGCTCAGTGTATCCACTTTGGGGCTTAACTTTATTTTTCCTTGTTTACTGCCTATTTTACACTAAGCTGAACACTTCACACATGCAGCTGGAAACAACCCAAACAATGAGTATCAGGATCAGATGGGATTGTTTCCAGCATCTGCTTTTGGAAGAGAAAGCATTTTGAAGAAACAATGTAAAATGGAGCAATTCCACACTGTTTGGCACTAAATCACTACCTGCTGCCAACAACAGTGCAAAAACTTTTTGAAGAAGCTCATGAGGTGGATAAATATTCAAGGAAAAGCAGACATTTCAGAAACTGTTCCATTTTAAACCTGCAAAAAATGCCAAGGATGCAAATATCTTTGTTGCTTTAGGGAACTAAAAATAACACTCACCAACAGCCTCTAGCAAGACTCTTACACAAAATTCAGGCAGCCTTATGGCTTTCATTTTGAGTGTGGCACATGAACGTTTTGCAGCCCTCTGACTAGGGTTGTCTAAAATGAAGGAAAATCCCCATCCCATTTTCTCTCAAATATTAAAATTCACTAGAAGCAAAATTATGCCTCGATTTTTTAGACAGTATTAAGAGATGTAAGTTCTTGTTTCTAATCCATAATGAAGGGCTTTCAAGTAGGCAGGAACAGCATTCACAGCTCCTAACATTGGCTATCTAGCTCAACTCTTTGATACACTTAATTTACATGTAATCCTGCAGTCTGCCAGCAGTTGATAAGGTTCCTGATACGTGCACGTTTGAGGAAGAGAAGTTTAGTCCTCTTACTGCCTTTCTGGGGAGCTGAGCTCCACGATGGAAGGATACTCAGGTTTAAGTTTTCAAACAGATTTTTGCTTCTTAGCCTGATACATATGTCCCCAAATAGCTTTAAAATTATTGAAATGTTGAAATAGCTGCACTGCGTTTTTTGCTTCTGCTTACGTTATTAAAATACTTCACAGACTCCTGTAAATACCAGGCAGCATGGAAAGCAGGATGAAAGGCATAATTTCTCTGTGCTCCAATGATACTATTTTGGAGATATAAAGACAAAGTATGAAAATTAGGCAGATCAGAGGAGTGGTTGACAGATGCTACAAATCCTGAGATAATGTCTATATGACACACTTGACTGAAGAATGGACAAGCACTCATTAAGAGCAAGATTTTAAAAAGCACTCCATTTCTGTGCCCCAAATGTAAAGAGCAGGATGACACGGTTTTGATAAAACCATTTCAAATGTTTCATCACACAGCGGGGTGATGTCACCTCTGTCTGTAGTATTATAGCACAGATGGTACTCACCATCAGTAGAGTTACAGCTTCTCTCAACCTCTTTACATAACTAGACACCTCGGACCTCCAAACGAAGTTACCTTTCTGGGTGCCATGTCATTCTGACACCCAGTTTCCCAGACTCCCAGCCTCATATCCACAGGCAAATACCACAACGTAGAAGCCATGAAGAACCATGTAAGCCCAGGTGATTTAGCACCGAGCACTCCATGGTACACACTCTGACCACTTGTAACTTCATGTTTCACCCAAATCCCAGTCCTAGCATAACGTATCAACAAAGGAGCTTCCAAACACCTTTATATGTTATCCCACGCCTCGTAGCGAAGGTGGGAGAGCTGCAGAGGGCTGCAGGGCAGCAATCACTGGAGGAACTCCTTCTTTGCTTCCATCTTCTGAGGGTCACTTGCAAATGTGGAGAGGTAAAGTGGAAGGGCATTTAGAAGAATGTTCCTTTCTATATTTTGAATGCATACTGTGTGTTCTAGCATGTTATTTTGTTCTGAATCTGTGCTAAGACATTGGTACTAGCCTGTTTCATCAAGGCCAATCCTCTGCTGAATAATTATATTTAATTTAAAAGCCAAGTATAAGGGTAATTACTGTGCATTATTTTGCACTTACGATCTTCCATTATACTGCTTTTCCTCGTGAGTTTTTGAAGTCCACATATCCACTGGCTCTCTCCCCCCCATGACACTGTTCCATGATTCTGTATTAATAGATAAACAAAGTGAAAGCTTTTCTTGCAAATTTACATTGATTCATACCGCGTTATGTTCCGTATTTCATGATTCATTTTAACTTTAATTCCAGTTGACTTATCTAGTGCAGAAGGTGAGTTTCCTAGCGAACTTTCAGCACAAGCCCTACAGAGAACGGGTACACCCATCAGTCCCCCTTCAGCAACATCGTGAGCACGAGGGGCTGGGGAAGGGCCTGAGAGGTTACGTCTGGAGCACAAGGGTAGCAATAGCCTGAAGCAATGCTTCTTTCACAGCAACACACACATGCCACAAGATGCTTTCCTGAACCAATTACTCTTTCCTGTTCAGAGAACCCAAATAAAAGACAGCTGCTCTCCCAGTATCAGTTAGCCCGGCTGGGTGTTTCACATGGTGGCTCCAACTGATCCCTCACGAGCAGGGAGCAGTGTCCGCAGCGAGGCAGCAGCAGAACCAGAGCTGGGGACCCTGGCAGCCGCAGGGGACAGAGCCCCAGACAGGCAGCACAGAGCAGATGGCGAGGCTAGGGGAGCACAGGGAAGGAGCTTGGAGTCCTGCTCTCCCCTGCTGCCCTGCAGGCTGCGTAATTATTCCTGTGGAGCCAATACGGCTCGCTGTGTTCATTGTCCTTCAGAAAACAGCCCAGACCTGGGGACGGGAAGGATTGACCCCTCACGCCAATTCTGACTGAAGCAAAATCCCCTGAAAAAAAAAAAAAATCCTTCTAATGAATGGTGCACATTATCTCATCCTCCCCACGTCTAGTTTTTGTTCATAACTAGGTCCTCTGCTGGGGGAAGAAGAGAAAAATTACTGAAAAACAGGTTACATCTTGCACTCACTAGCTGAAAAATGTATTGAAAATGTGTAGGGTTTTTCAAGATAGAAAGTGATAGAAAAGCATCATGAACCAATACGTTTCCGATTTATTTTAGGTCACCTGGATAAATTTAAAGCGGTTAATAATGAGATTTGCATTTATCTCAAAGCATAATGTACAAGTAATGAAATATGCTTTAAAAGTACAGTAAAAAACTCTATTAAAATGTCTTTTGTTTATTCGAGTAAGGGAAGAAGAAACAATAACATGACTCAAGGTTCTTACTTTCAGAGCACAGCAGTCCCTGGGTTTCTTTAAGAGGAGAACTTAGATTACTTGGACAGCAAGCTGAGCTGCAGAGTTGTGTTCTGGAACACTAAAATGTATTTGTACAGATAGATGCACATGCATACACTCATACACACCCTGTTTGCTGTTAACCAGAAAACGAGAAATATGTCTTAATTCAGAAAAGACTATGTTCACGGGGGAGAGGGTGCGTCTCCTGGCCTGGAGTGGTGAATGCTCTGGTTATTAGCCTTGCACATTTTTCCCTATTCAGTTTGAATTCAGAGCTAAGCAAATTTCCAGGAGCAGGCCTGCAATTCCAGCTCTGTATGCTAATCAATTCGATGCAGCTTGAGAAGCCCTGAACACAAGCTGGAATAGCCCTTAGCTTTCATGGCTTGTCTTTGCACTTCTCCACATATGCAGGCCTACCTTAGCCAATTCTGAAAATCTGGATGGACTGGATCCAACTTTTTTCCTCCTAACCTCCTTTAGACATGCTTTTATTACATTTCAGTGCCAATATCTTTCGTCACCCCTGGCAGACCCGAGGGTGGCTGGAAGCTGTTATCCTCTGCACATGAGCAACGTTATCACATGCCCCAAACAGAGACCTTTGAACGACACTTGCAGTATGTACAAACACACGAGGCCTTAGACAACCTCTACTGCTCAGTCTGGGCCCTTTGCACCATGGATTCATTTCCGAACACCTAGGCTCCATCAAGACACACATACTACATACACAGTAAAAATCCCTAGTTTGGTTTTGTGTGTAGTTTCAGAGACAAGAAAGGGGGAAATACTGCTGTGCTGGCCAATAGCACTATCACACTTTCTTACCAGCCCCTGCAGTTTGGCTGCATGCCTTACCCAGAGCTAGTGCAAGCTCTTCCTAAAAGAAGATGAGCTGTCGTAGCTTACTTACTATAGAGTGAAAACAGCCTTTTGATCAAAGGCCAAGAAGAGCTGGGAAGGAAACAAGTGGATTCAGACAGACAAGAGGTGGAACCTGCAACGAGGTGTGGAATACAGCACCAACCACAGTCAGATTCTTGAGGTCTCTCGTGCTGGGTAAGCACAGGGCAGTATTTGTTGTTTTGGGGCACTAGAGCAGGTAGGGAGACATGAGCCAAGGTACCATACATGATGCTACTCAGAGCATAAGAACTAAGGACTCAGGCCCACCAGAAGTAACAGGACATCCCCCCAGTACACAGGGGAAAGACTACATGCATTTGTTTGTACCTTGTGATCAAAATGAAACGTCTACTGGATTCCAAGCATTGAGGTAGATGTTTGCACAGAATACATTCAGCATACCCGCTCCCTCTCAGGGGTATCCCATTCACACTGACGGGATTTCTACTCGAAGACCAAAAAGGAACCAGAATTTTCTGCTTCACATAATGATACAAATTACCACTGAAAATAAATAAATAAATAGAAGTCTTTCTTGGCCTGTCTCAGCTCCTGATACTCAGCCTAATTTTCCCTTGCTCATTTTCAGCCCATTTATTCCTAGATAACCCCCCCCCCCGGCACTACAGTGAATAATCCTCTTCTCTCCTGGGATTCAGAGTGAAAAGGGAACATGTCACTCCATGACAGAAAGAACTGCCAAAATAAAGATGCTGGTGAGGACTGAATTTTTAACGTACATCTCTTTCGGGGTGTGAATAGCACCAGGATTCAGTAATAGGGGCCATGTACTTCTAGGTCACCAGGTCAGATCTGACTGCATCCTCCAATAATTTTGACAGCCTGCCATCTGTGATGTAAGTAGCAGGTGTTCATGTGGATCTCGGTCAATACATGTCTACTAGCAAGGCTTGCATCTCTAGAAAACCCACAGTTTTTAGCAAGCAGTACTGAAGCCTGCTTCTGGACTTGGATTCTCATTGCCTTAAGTGGACGATAGAGTCATCACAGCTTTAGCCAGTGTTTACAGAACAAAAAAACGCCAACAAATAGTGCCAGAGGCCTGCTGGATGGCAAGCAGGAGCACGACACCTTCTTCCAAAACAGGAGGCTGAGGGAAAGCAATGGAAAAATATCTGCCAGATTTTAAAGATGACGAGCTCCTTTGCTGTCTTCCTATTTTCTACACATGGCTTGGGGAGTTATTTTTTGGAGATGACACTAACGGCAATCACATCAGCCCCAATGCTCACATGAGAGCAGACAATGTCAAGACTTGAGCTGCTGAGATCAGACTGCTTCTGCTTTAATAAATACAGGAATTAGCACGCAGAGACTGCACACAGGGCAGCCTCTCAAAAAAAAAGAAGTGTCACCTTTTTTGAGAGTGTCACCGTCAAATTGCACACAACAGAGACAGATTAAAAAAAAAAAAAAAAAAAAAAAAGGGGGGACTAGAAAAATGACTGAAGTCTGTCCATAGACCCCAACACTTCAAACAGCCCGTCCTCAGTGGGGAAGGAAGGACTTGATTTAACAGTTTATCTCTCTGCTCCAGGAACAGCTCCCTCAGAAAGCTCCAGCCATGTGCAGCAGGTCTGAGGCAAAGCATTATTTACTCCCAGAGCCACCTCTGGCAAGGACTGATCCAAAGCCATATACACTAGCAGGCATTTGCCAAAATCCTTGACATTGTGATCCGCTAAATCCCTGAAGGAGGACATGCTTTGTTGATTTGTTTTTAAACAGACTACAATGCAAACCAATTGACCAGCTATTTGATTGTAGCTATTTAATAAACCTGTGTTTAAATCAGTAACTCTTCAGGTTCACTAGAGGTGGAGGGCACCATTCTCTCATTGGCAGCGGTTACCATGGCATCAGTGCTACAGGGTTAGGGCATTTGCCACCTGTCTGTAGTTGGCACCGTACCGAAGGCACTAGCTAGCTAGTTTGGCAAGCATGGTTTCAGCAACAGTGCCCGATGGGGCCACTCTGGGGCAGACATCAGTGTCCCAGGCAGGGCCTTTTATCCCAGATTCTCTGGCCTACAGACCTATAGAAACAAAAATTAAGAAGCATAAGGTTTCTGAATAATATCTCAGAAAATCTTCTGAATATTTTATCCTAAGTACTTGGATACACATTCATGGAAGCCTGGCTTATTCACTGTAGTGTATAATCGAATCCTGAAGGGATACCTGAGGACTAATTGGTTTTGTCTGTGTTAGTGTCTAGTCATTGCATGAATCAGGCGATGCTGAATTTCCAGCTTAGACTAAGAGCTCCCTAAAGATAGAGAACCAGGCTGCCTTGTCTGGCCGTGTAAGTGGTTTGGGTTCAGAAGTTCTTCAGCCTATGCATTATTACTTACCCTTCTTGCCATGACAGTTCCTACTGAGGAATCATCTCACACAAAGAGCCTGAGTCAGGGCAGTCTGCAAATGAAACAAGGAGGAATGAAGCAGGGACTTCATCTTCATTTGAAATGATCAGGCGGGGGAGGTGGCTATGGGCAAAGATCCTGCACCTGGGCTATTCCTCTGCTAGGGCTGAGCCAGACCTGTCCTGATGTCAGGGTGTGAGGCTTATGAAAGGCCTGCCAAATCTCAGCAGTTAACAAGAAGCGCTAACAAAGGGCTAAGAAAAAGATGCAAAGCAGAAACAGTTTCATTGTTACGGCTTTATGCAGCAGGGAAGGAAGACAGGACTCACCTCTCCCCATTAGCACCAGCCTTTGTAGAGCCTTTTGCAGGAGGGAGAATACAAAATACATGTGCACCCACCTCCTATTCTTCCCTCCCATTTGTTCTGCGGCTAGGTCTTCCCCAGCTTTGCAGCAGGGCATGAAACTTTGTTCTGGGGTTGCTTCAGTGCAGTTTTTCAGCATCCACATGGGCAGTTGTGAAGTCTCAGAGGGATAAGTTCCACATCCTACCGCAGGATGTGTCAAACAAAGCAAACCCATTTGTTTGCTTTAAAGCCCTGAACCTCATGCCTCAGGGCGTAAGTTAACTATCTGCAGGGCTCTCTCTAGAGGGAAGGTTGGTTGTTTTTTTTTTACCTGATCCTTCATCAATGCAGATGTTACTAGGTCTGTCATGGAGCTATTCACCTTTCTGAGCATCAACTACAAGTCACAGCAGTTGGAAACATTTGTATTTTTGGTACAAATCTCATCCTGTGTCACATTAACAAAAGTTAATATAACCAATAGAGCTACACTAACCTGGCAACAGAGTCCATTGCCAGCACTGACTTGAGCAGGGACATTTTTACTGTTTTTTTTTTTTTTTTTTTTTTTTTTTTTTCCAAATACCAGCTTAAAATCAATGCAACAACTCCAAAGTTTATCTAGTTTCTCAAGTGCAACTTGCATAGATACATCCAGAGTAGCTTTTTACTAGTAGTGCAGCACCAGAAGCTGCTTTACCAACTACTTTGTTAGCTGTTATCTGGAAGTATCAACCTTTAACTTACTGTGAGCTCAGTAATCCTGCTTCTCCCTCTTTGCTGCTGCTGCCCTTCCTGCAATGCAAGTCATCTAAAATGCAACTTCTAAATGCAAGTCATCTAAAAGGCAACTTCTCCTCTGGACAGGAGAGGTGGGCTGGCCTCCTATGCATTTGCATCTGCTTTGCAAACAGAAAGATGAACTCCACTCATCACCTGCCACATGGAATCCTTATCAAAGCCAAGATTGCTAGAGGGGAGCATTTCATTAAGACTAGAAATTCTTTCGGGAGCACAGTCACAAGTGCCCTGACATATAAAAATTTATGTAACTTCATCTAGCGAGACAGCTAACACTCAGACGGAACAGAAGCACTTTGTTTGGGCTAGATAAAAATCAATAAATAGCACATGTCTAACTTCTCCCTGTGCATTAAGATTTTGAAGTCCAGAAGAGGTCATTGTATGTTGTTATGACTAAGAAGACATTCAGTTGCCCCGCTTGTTAACCAGAACCTCTGTAACTATAGAGAAAGAGAGCCTACAAGCTCTCTCCACCTGAGTAGCACTTTATTCTGCTTATTTGGTGATGCTAATTGATGGAAAGGAGCATTTAGTTAATTAAGACATGGCAATATATCAGCTAGAGAAAAACCAGAAGGAATTCCATACCACTGAAAAGTATCTTAATGGAAAGAAGAACCAAACCTGGTCCCTCTAACCTATCACCACTCAGCCAACCATATTTTAAAAAAGACTGATTTTTGTTGCTGCATCTCCTTGTATACTTGCTGGATGTTTCAGACTTTGGAATGCAAGACTGGGCAGGAGAAGAGAAGCTCAGTATGTACAGAAGACATTAACTTTCACAGTTCATTTCTTAAAGCAGGAATGAATGCTGACAAACACCACCTGCAAGGCAAGACGCAGAAAGAAGATGGGCTGTCAGTCATGAAATAGCCTCCCCTCTTCCATACAAACACCTGTTTATTGTACACCACAGTGAGAAGCTCAAGCACAAACAGGACAGTAAATCTATACAGCATTTGCAAGCTCTAGTTGAGACTGTGGTATTCAAAATATTTGAATACAACTTCATCCACAAACTCAAATTCTGTTTTCTAATTCAGTTCAGCTACAAGAGGAAGAAACTACCATCATGTGTGTATAAAATAGCCGGTGCTCCCAAGAATCCAGACTTATTTGGGACACTGATATAACTAATAGTTTAAAAAAGAGAATCTGCCAATATGCTGTTTTCCAACATGGCCCACAGATCAGACCAAATTCAATCCTGCATACACATAGAAATTATATTACATATCTCAACACAACAGAACCTGTAGACATAAAATGAAACACTGAATGTGATCCCCTGTAGAAGTTTTTGTTTAAAGCATCAAATTCTTCGGCATATACCATATCCTATATGGCCATGAAAGTTCAAAAGTGTCTATTGTGATTCTATCATGACTTTTCTTTGGCCAACAGTTTGAAGCCCCTTTTGAGTTCTAGGGCTTTTTTCAAGAGGTGGTCATATATTCCAAGAAGAGAAGGAGCTCAAGTACAGACAAGACTAGGCACAAGGCATTAGAGATACACACAAGACCAAGTTAAATAAGCTACTTAAACACAAGATGTGAATTTAGCAATTTCAAAAGGACAATAGTATTCAAAAAGGCAACAATCCAAGATACTAGAAGCAAAACTTCCTAAAATGACCTAATCCCACTGCTGTTTTAAGTGCTATATTTATTCAAATGTACCCCATCCGGCTCTCAATTAACTGCTTTCTCATTTCCAAATGCAGGTCTGCAGTGCACAGAAGTGTAATTATTTACACAGCACTCCATCATTGCCACTACTGTCTGTACTTCTAAAGCATCTTGATTACTCTACTGATGAGCACCATGGAAATGCCTATAAATAATCATTTCCCCTCATTAAGTTACAGTTCATGGAGTGGGGAAGGATGATTTTCCTTTGTATGTTCCTTTCGTAAATTTTATCGTTTCACAACAGAGGGAGTAACATGCCTCTGATGACACTCCAAGAGACAGACTGTCAGGATGCTTGTCAGTATTTCAGCTGCGAGCGGCTTGCAGTTCTGTATGAATATTTTCTCCTGAAAATAAAGTCCTGTTTGTCAGAATTAGGCATTCAAGACTGTTTTTCTAATGTCAGATTCAGACATGCAAAAACCTTTAGTATCACATCAGAAGGTCAGACTTTATGGAGCAGTATGTCATGGAAACCTTAACAGCAAACACTGCACTCACAGCAGAAGCTCCTGGCTTTAGCTTGCAACACTGAGAACACACATGGGGGGAGATTTCAAATGAACTTAGATTAAAATACAAACATTGAAGGAAACCTTCCAATAAGAACAAAGCACTGGTAAATAGATTTGATCCTCAGGGATCTCCAACAATAATTGATGCCACAAATATCAAACATTCCATTAATGTCAAATCACAAAATCTCATTCCTCTCATTAACCGCTATACTAAACGCACATTTACATGCACTGAAACTGCTGGTGGTAGCTCTCTAACACAATGAAAAATCACGTCATAAAATGGTGAATTTTAAAGCCGGTAAAACGAGCTGAATGGGGTGTCTTCACCCACTGAAATCAGATTCCTGCAACAAAAAGCAATTGTGAAGTTCTCACATTGCCCCAGTGAGCAGAGTACCAAGGCACCAATCCCCATATGGGTATCAGAGCTTGCTATGAGGAAAGCAAGGTTGCCTTCTATTTTGGGATTCAAGGACAGTCATTTATCTGTGGCTGCTATGGACAACACTTTGCCATAGTAATTGCTAAATTACCTAGATCTTTGAGCCCCATGCTCAGCCATGTCCCCATGCAAGGCAGTGACTTGAGCACTGTATCGCTTCCTGCCCTTTAGCAGCATTTCTCTAGGCAATCTGCAACTTAAGAGCAAGCATCATTTCCCAGATTCCTGCTTAGGAATTAGCACAATTTCACAGGCTGGTCCAGCCAACCGGCCATCAGTGCAGTCCAGCTTATCATCTGATTCAGTCTTGCTCACAGAGCTGGAGAGGAAAACTATTCTTACTCTTGCAAATGGTTTAAAGGAGGAGAACAGAACAGTTTGACAAATCCACGAGGCGTTCCTATTTCCATGCTCTGTCCAAAGCAGCACCTCACCTCCAAAATGCTGGCTATTTCAAACAACTGAAGCCATTTAGTGGTTCATATTAAGATCTTGATCCACAACTGTCAGTGCAACAGCACTCTGTCAGCAGGAGGAGGCAACTGCTTTTGGGTCAGATCCATCGATTAAGCTCTTTTTAAAGCTACTGTGATTCAAGATGCATGGTCTTGTGCCCACATATCATTTTCCTCAATGAGGAAGGATCACTCGTCCCTCTCCTCCCTCTTCCCCCAGCCACTTTCAGGGTTCCCAGTACATCGCTCCCTGTATCACTGCTTACTTACAACGCACTGCCATACTTACGGTCAGCTTAGCTGAAAAGTCACCCACCCCTGTATAAGCTATACAACTTATGAAGAAAAAGCACCGAATATCCGGCAGGCTGGAGTGACATGCTACATTCAAGCTCCCAAACACTGCGCCTGGACTAGGACACCTCATGAACAAACGTTTGGTGCTGCAAGGACGAACATTTTCATTTGTAAAGGCTACATGTTGTTTGAACACACTGCCTAGTGTTGGCAAGGTATTTGAATAATTTTCTCCAAAGATAGGAGCGAGAGTTAATTTAAAGCAATAGTAGCAAACCCTAGAATAGCCAGTGTTCTACCCCAACACAAGAGGTGGAACAAGAAAAACAGATGCAAAAATAAGATTATCCCTCAGTTACAGAAGACACAGAACTGTTAAATTAAGCTCAGAATGTTCCTTGAAGAAGAATCTAGCTCTTCCCAGTCCTCAGAATTATCCTCCACATTCCTTTAAGTGTTTTCATAGATACAGTAATATGAAATATCTTATTGCTGTATAGCTGCTAATAAGAGACAGATGTGTCATTCAGTTCCAGGAAAATGTAGACATGAAGCACATTATGACGACCCACTAAATATTTTTGACCCAAATCCCTTTCTGCATGTTATCTCTTTATGCATTTAGTCAAGAAAATGCAACACAGTTCCATACTTTTCCTGCTAATTACTGAGCTAGCCAAAAGACCATGCGTGGATCAACTGCTTTATCTTAGCAAGGCCAAAGCAAGTCAAGCAACACAGTTACTTAGTGAATCCAAAGCTTGAGAGCTCTTGCAATTACTTCAGAGCTAAATCAACTGGTGGCTGTGAGCCGAACTCCCCATGTTATTTATTTAGCTAGTCCGGAAGAAAGGCACTGCACACTGGCGTGCAGGACGAAGCATCTGTTTCACTCAGACGGTTGGCTGCATTCTTTACTTGATATTAATATCAGTGAAAATTTAGCAACTTAACCACTGGCATGGGAAGTCTGAATTTTAAGAGAACAGATGGCAGTGATCATCTCGGGTTAATTTTAGGCTTCAAAAATTGCTCTTAGTCAGCAAAGTGTCAAGATAAGAGGAAAATGAAAAGGCAACATCTGTAAAATCTCCTACCTGTTTCCCGTCCAGAGTATACAGCTTTTTGACCACTCCTGTCTCCAGCTTGATAGCTTCAGTGATATCAGTGAGAACTTGCTCAAACGAATGGGCAGTCTTCTTGTTCAAGAGAACACGGACTGCTTTCCGGGGCTTCACCCCGCTACGGATGATGGTTACCAGCTTGGGCCGCACAAAATCTTTGTTCTCCTTTGCCTGGGCGCTGTTGCTGCTGGCCAGAGACTGAGGTGCTTTCTGGTTGGCAGATGTCTTCACGTTGACGGACCAGTTAGGATTGACATTCTTGGTATATTCCACCTTCTTGAAGAAGTTGTCAGATGAGCAGACATAACTTTCACCTTTTGAAAGAAATAAACACTGGTCTAGTTCTACAGTTCTTACCATTAGACTCCTGAGAAACAGAAACTACACATCTTTCTCCCATTAACCATGCAACACATTACTCATTGCTTTCATTAGAACTTCCATGTCAGCTTGTTATTAAAAGTCAATTTCATAATGTTTATGCTTATTTGAAATATAATCTAGCATTTGCTGAAAGTAAGCAAGTCACACACCTTGCATCAGCAAGTACACACCATCACTCAGCCATGTGAACCAGGGGTTAAACAAGATTGAGAACTGTAAATATATTAGGTACCTGAAGATGCAAGTGAGATGTCTAAAAGCTCCTAACCACCTAATTCGTTTAATCACCTAAATTATTTTGCAAATCTGCCAGCTCCCTCTCCATCTTTACAGACCTAGCTACTACTACAGTCTGTCACTCCTTGCCAAGAGGGTATCAACATCCATCCACAAGGTACCTCTTTTGTCAAGGCTGAAGAATGATGAAAATCCAGTACTGAAGAATCTCTACCAAAAGCAGCTTTGATAAAGCTAGCAGGCAGAACAAATATGCTTTGCTGTAGTGCCAGTGATCTATTCGAAGTCAGACCTACTGGCAGCTGAGATAGAATACTACACCAAATACCACTGCTTGCTTTAAAATGGCTGGTACCAACCAAAAATATACTCAATCCAAATTTAGACATAGTAGAGAAGGGTTAAATGTTGCAGTCTTATTAGTAATTCACAAAATACATACATATATATCCCATCCAAAATTAGTTTCAAGCTTTGTCTGTAATTTATAGGATCCTATCTACCTACGGTCACCTTAAAGAAGGTGAAAAGGTTCTTAAAGAACACTTTAAGATCACCTTAAAGAAGGATTTGTAGGATCTTCTTTGGGGCCTGCAAATCTGATGGATCCTAGAGGACTTATTACTAGAATGAGACTGTAAAAACAGTCTCCCTAAGGGAATGTAGCTGTCTAGTCTGAAATGACTCAGGCTGCTGAGCATTTGAGGATGCATTTAAAAAAAAAATAAAAAATAAATAATAATAATAATAATAATAATTATAAAAAAAAAAAACAGTCATTGCTAGAGGAAGAAGCTTTTGTCCTTTGTCTCACCATTAGATAAAATTTTAATCGGAACTTAAAGGCATAACATGGGTACCTGTAGGATATTAGGGAGTTTCTTTTGGTGCTTTATTGAACTTATCTTACAGAATGAAGTCCTTGAAACAATGTGATAGCTTTTAAATCAAAATATAGATTTAACTATTTTGAATAAGAAAAAAAAAAATCCTTCTTCAAATACGGACTAGCTGCATTTCCTTATCTGTTATCTACTGCAAACTTTGTGGCCTGGATAACTTTGAAAAGTCTGCCCAGCACCTGAACCTTGCTTTCTACTAGGGGATCTTCTAGGACAGGATCTGATGTCTAATCAGCCAGGGTATAAGTATGTATTTCCAAAGAGCCCACCAATTTCCCCCCAAAATATTATGGTCCAGGCATGTAACACATACCTGGTACACAGTGTTCATGTAGTTATTCTTCATCTGACTAAATCTCATTTTTGATGGACATACTCCTATGATCCCTTCAAACACTACATGGAACGACCACTAACAGATAGAATGCCATAGAAGCCTTTTAATAAGCTTAAAACAAAGGGATACGTAGTACTTATGTCCTTCCTACTGCTCTGTTTGATGTCACTAGCAGCCACTGAAACAACACAGAAGTGTTGTTAGGTTTTGTTGTTGTTTTTTTTTTCCCTGACTTCGTATCCTGTTTGCCAGAAAGTGCTGAGTGCTCGCAGTGATTTCACCACCACCAGCAGCTCTTCTGTCTCTGCAGCCATGTAGTGACCAAAATCATTTATCACCACGAAGGAGGTATTGTTTTCCCTTCTGAAGAAGGAACAGAAATACAACAGAAATAGAGAATGCAGAAAGCTGACAGGCTTGGTGATGAACACCATTAGTTGGGGAATTTTTCACTCGTGTACCCCACACTAACATTACCCCATCAGGAGGCTCTGGTGGCCTGACCAAAGAATACCAATCTATATTTGGGGCACGCATGCTGTCAGAAAAAAAACTCAAACTATGAAGTTCCCATAGCTGAAGCTCCTTAGTGTCTCACATTTCTCAAATTGGATGCAATGGAAGCACAGATACCCCAAAGTGTTCCATACATTGTAGGGAATTCCCACTGGAAATAGATTGTTTTTCAAAAGCACTCAATTCGATAAATCTTTCTCATTAATAAGTGATGAGCTGTGGGTTATCTATCTGCTTCAGCCAAGCGACATCTGGTGCAGAGGGGGCCCATGCTTCTCTCAAGTTTCATAACCAAGTGTGAAGCACAGCAAAGACTTTGGGATGCTCAAACTGGGGAATTAACTCTAAGAACCTGAGCCTCCCTGAGCCAATAACTCCCAGACAGAGGCACTTTTGGAAGCATGCTCAACGATACAGTAACATGATGCTTTGAGAAAAGGGATTCCTGCGTTTAAATGCAATACTAGGAATAAGTGACTTGAGTACTACTCTTACCTCTGCCCCAGGCCTCCCTGTGGAAGCTCCTGACCTGTGCCTCTGCTTCCCTACCTGAAAAGTAGCAATAACTGCTACTGAAGGGCTGCCAGGCTTGCTTATAAGCTGTTTACATAATACTTTGGGATGCAACAACGAAAAATGTATGTATTTGTGCTGTGTCCTATAAAACCATGAGGTCTTAAAGTATATTTTCTATGAATAAGTTCCACATTGTATATTAAGCAAAATAGATTATCGGTCTGTTCAGTAGAGCTAGCTGTCTGGTGTATTTACAACAGCATACACTGAAGGCAATAATGGCATAAGGCAATTCTCCTCTCCTAGGCTTTGTTTCCACAAATGCAGTGTTAGGCAGTTGTATACACACTTTCAGATTACACTCACAGTCACAAGTGGAAAATCTAATCAGCTCTTTTTCACTTTGTTTCATGTAACCAACCCCTAGCGGATATTTTACTGAATTCTAAAACTGGCCTGAAATTTGCTCGGAGTGATGTGGCTCTGCCCTTCACAATAGCAGCTCTCAGCATCATTCCCAGTTATAGCAGTATAGCTCCAGGGAAGAGGCATTTCCTTCTTCCCCTGACCTACAGATGTAACCTGAAGTGTTAATTTCATTTAAAGATAACTACAATTTATGTCTTTCCAGACCCAGTTTATGGCTCTTAAATAATAACCACGTAACTGAAGTCCCTCAGTAAGACATACCCCTTTTACCATTTGCCAGCCTGGAACATCAGCTATTTTTACTTCCTACAGCTGAGTTTTACACAAATTTTACCAGAAGGTAGTAGCAGGATCAAGCTTTTGGTCTGAAGATGGTCTGAAGTCACAAGAACTTTCCAGCTTTGAACACAGGTGTTGTGGCCAGAGGATCTCTAAGGAGAGAAATCTCATGGAGGATACATCAGAGAGGAGCGGTTTCTTTGCTATTCCCATCTGTGCTAAGCCTATGGTGAGAACTCAAGGTGTACAGCTCCATCAGAAACATACCTGATAAGCACGGCGTGGCTGCAGAAGTGCACAGCATAACAAAGAAAGGGGAAGAAGCAGATACGAGATTCAGACAAGAGCAAAAGAAATGGCTCCAAGAAGTACATTGCTCGCCAGCCCTGAGTATAAAAATCTGTGCACAAATATTTTCAGGAGCACGTCTTTAGACAGCAAGCAGCTGTGCACGCGTGCAGAAACACAGCGAGAAGCCATGAGAAGGTATGATGAACAGCCATTTCACTGCTTCCAACAGAGCCCCGAGCAGCAGCCCCAAAGAGAGAGACTCGCATGAGAGCTAGGAGGCTTCGGTAAAAGCAAGAAGCACCCCTGACAACACTGACAGTGCTGCTGAATACTGCACTGCAGGCATGACACCAGCGGTGATATGGACAGCAGTTCTCTCGTGCAGTGCCGGGTCAGCACAAGATGCACTTCCTGCATCGCGAAGCCAAAGCCCTGCAGGACGACGTGCACTTGGCATCACAGCAGTGTGCTCCAGAGGTGTCACTGTTTCTGTTGTGTCACCAAACCAGCCAAGGCATTTATTTGTTCCTTCTGTCCTGCCCTAAGCAATAGATGGACTGCAAGCGGAGCTTTGACCTTAGGTCATAATCAGCACATTTGCCATTTGAAGCCATGGCTCGTATCACACAACGGTTCTGGCTACGGGTGCATTACACATCACTGTGCTGCCAATTTGATAGAAGCACAAGGCGATTATTCAGCTCCTACAGAAGGGATGATCTCAGCAAAGATAAGGTTTGCCTTCGAGAAGGTTTCTTAGCGAGATTCTAAGCTCAAGATGACTGCTAAGCCTTCAACCCTCTTACAGCAGCTCTTTTTGACAATACTAAATACGACAGGCTGCGCTTTCAAAAAAGTTATCCTTCCTCAGCATGCACCAGCAAGTTTTGCATGCACCAGCAAGTTTTCAAGTGCAATGAACTACGTGCAGAAGTGGAAAAAAAATGGAAAAGCTGGATTTAGGCCATTTTGAAAGTGTAACTGCTAACACTTATTCCAGAAAACTCTCTCTGTGGGCTGCAGTCAATTATTTTGGTTGTTAGCTCTACTGTCTCGAAGTTTAGACTTTGCTACTGCGCCCAGCTTTTGTGTTTCATGGGATTTACCATTACTCCAGTAGGAATTTAATGGACTCCATGCCTTGCAGAGTTCACTATATATTGTGTTAAAGCAGTCCTTTAAAATCAAATGCATGAACTTCTTGCTACTCTATGCATTAAAAATTATCTTCCTCTGCTTCAAGACCTACTCCACCATGGCAAAATGAACCATGAAAGAGCTTCCTTCCTCTGGCTCTTCCACGGGGAGCTCTCCCATGAGTGAAGCACCTCTTGTTCTCTTGAAAAAAATAAAAATAAAGAAATGTATGATTACCAAATTGCCTTCACAACCACGTGATGCCCATAAAGAATTTGTCACGTCAGGTTACCTGCAGGGACCATACCAGTCCTAGTGTGATGGCCAGGATGAGCAAGGAAATAGAACCACAGGAAGGTGTTTTGTTATATGGGATGTAATTAGCCAAGCTCTTAGGAAAACAGCCACAGAAAACAATGCCACAAGTTACCAGGGCTTCAATATTGGATTACACGAGCTTCAGCTTTCTATGCAAACTGCAACACACACATAGGGTGGGGACTGCAATATGCTTCCTACAAACCCCACGCTCCCAGCGCACACCAGGCACTGCACAGCCTCAGGGTGGAGCCTCTCCTGTGATTACTTTAAACACTCCTGGACAAGATTTTGGAAAAGACTCCCTGGGGCATGACAGGATACAAAAGCTTGGAAACACTTCCTGGAATATCTCACACAACCCAAGAACGTTTGCAATTAAACCCCACTGAGCAAAACAAAAAATCCATTCAGCTTTTTGTAATGTTTAAACTGAGGCAAAAACTCATTGCAGGCTAGAGCAGCCCAGCATAGGACAAGGGCATGAATCCACTATGTGGGCACTCCAACCACAACGCAAGGGGGGCTCTGCCCTGCCTAACGGCCTGGGCACACCAGGAGCTCAGAAAGGAAAATCTCTACAGCTTCAACTGCTTGTTGTCTCTCAAGTATTAATTTTCATCTACAGTCCTCATTTTTGCCTTTACTCACCATGCCTATGCTTTGTTTGGATTCGGTAAATGCTTACTTCACACTTATTTCTGACAATGATCACATGCAGCAAAGGACCTTTTCTTCACATGAAATCCTCCTTTAGAAATAGGTCCAAAAGTCCTCTCTTAATAAAATATCTGAACCATGCAAGTACCTCCAGACCTCTGACCAGACCCTGAAAAAGACTCAGGAAACAAATGAAAGCACCTGAACAAGAAAGCTCAGAGCTCTGACTTCCATCTTCTCTTACAGAACTAGGACAAACAAGTCAGGCTGCCCTTCTGCATCTCAGTTCCTCTGCAGTAACAACAACTTCTTCCACGTTGATACGTTCAGACTGTAACCTCCCTGGGCTGGAAGCTCTCTTCGTACACATTTGTATGGTGCCTTGCACAGTAGGAAGCCCGGTTTGGTCAGTGCCTCTAAGCAGGGACAAACACCTCACCTGGGCAAGGTGGGGAATCCAGCTTCTGGGGGAAGCGTCAGTTCCCCGCTTCACTGAAGTATCGCGGCCTCCACCAGGGGTGAAGTTAACCCAGGGCTGTGCTGCCTTCAACAGCCAGGCGTCTGCCCTGGGCTTGGGCTCGAGTCCCAGCTCACTGTCCTTTGCATTATGTCAAGAAAAAGCTAGTGGGGCCACATGAGAAAGCAGCAGAATTATGGAGTGGGCTAAAAATAACCTTTTGTCCCCCAGAGAGCTCATCTGTGGGACAACGGAGACAAAAAGTTGCAACCTGAGTTTGGAACACATGGCCAAGCGTGGAGTTTCTAAAGACATCTTGCTGCTGAAGCCAGAGCGTAGCATCTGCTTCTGCCTTTACCCAGCCCTCCTTTCAAAGAAAAAGAGCGGTCGGAGCTGAGGCAGGGGGGATTTGCCATCTCATTGCAATGGGTCCCTAATCACGTGGGTGCTCAAAATGAGCCAAGGAACAAGTCACCCTGTCAAAGGCACGAGGATTTGAGTAGAAACTTGAATGACAATGTAAGCTGCCCTAATATCAATGTGAACAAGGCTGGAAGAGATGGCTGCTTTCCTTTTTAGCATCTTTCATATTCAAGTTCTCACAGCACCAGGTGCAGAATTAACTGTTACAGTGGTGGCTCAGCAGTAATCTGTAAAGGCAACTTCATCTATTTCCTAAATCTCGGTCACCAGAACCCCTTATAAGATGAAGTTCACCTGGTGCTCTTTTCCAGGATGCACTTGCTGACCAGAACAACCATGCTAGAAAGCAGCAGCACTTGGACCCAACACTCACTCCTGACTTAGCAAAGGGAGTGTGCAAGTCGAGGATGCTGTCAGCAATTGACCAACAAGTCAGGATCAGCTGTAAGAGGGAAGCAATGGGATGCTGTATTGCATTAAAGCAACATGAAGATTAATGAGGAATGCAGTCCTCGAAAATGGCAGCATGTACTTGGGCACTATTTACAGATACGTTAAAACCGATGATGAAAACTGGGGGTCAAGATTAAGATAATGACTGCAGTGATGGAAGACTGCCATTATAAGTGAAAGGGAGAGAGAAAAAAATGGTGGATTTTGAGAGAAGGTCACTGGGAGACATGGACATAGACAACTCTGGCACAGGAGGCAGCACGGAACAAGCAGCAGTGACAGGTGAGAGCTCAGCAGGCAGCAGAAAGCACTCCGTAGTTGGCAGAGTCCTGGTGGGCCTCCAAAATGAGAAAGGCTTTAGAGTTCAGTACTGGAAAGGACCAGGAGGCACATCCCAACTGATGGGTAGGAGAGATGTGATCAGAAGAATAGAGGAGACTTCATTCATTCCATTTCAGATGGATTAGGAAGTAAAACATTTATCCAGAACTTCAGGAGAAAGGCCCCTAATGCCAGGTGAGGAAAGCCTACAAAGTCTGGCTCTGGAGACCAGAAGGGTTACTTCCAAGGACCATTTAATTAGTAGCACACCTGTTTTTGTTCACCTGAAATACATGCTGTCTCAAGGTTACTGACATTATGCAGTAGCACCCCTCTACCCTACAGAAAGAAGTGCACTCAGTGCACCATATAAACATTTTTAATCATGCTGAAGTAATCCAGTACCAAGTGTGATGTGAAACAATATTAGTAATTTACCAGTGACTGCAGATCAGAGATTAACCCCTCCTTCATGACCTTTTTTCCTAGGTTCTACTTGTTTATTGGAAATTACAAGAACAGTCACATTACAACAACTTAACCTGCTCTAGACGCTCTCAGGCCCCAACCAGAAAGCTAATTTATATGGGAAACATACCCATATAAATTACCCATCCTGTGCTTGTATGCCACAGTGCAAATACTCTGAAGTTCTGTTCCCATGTGTACCTAGCACGCAGTTATGCGAACACCCAAGCTAACAGCATAGCTTACCACAAGGTTGGCTGCAACCACAGAATTAATAATCAAAAGCAACGTCTCTTCAAGATTGCTTTTCTACAATAGAAGCGTGGGGCATTCCAGCAGTACGGGAATGTTACCGTTAAACAGTCAGTAACAGCACACAGATCTGCTGTTGCATTTTGAGATGCTGGATTCTTTTGTTTTCATTCTGCTCACTGTATTTTCCTTGCTGATGCTCTGCTGGGGATACCGCACCACAAGCCCATTCTGGTTTCGGTGACACGTCTTCAGTGCTGCTTCCAGCTACTGTTTTGGCAGAACAAAGCCAGAACCCAAATGTCGGCACATCCTGCCTGTACCCCAACCAGTAATATATATATATATATATATATATATATATATATTTCAAGAATTAAGTACTTATCTGCAGAAAGAAGAAAGTGAAAAGCAGGCATCTTAATGAAAGGCCCATTAACTTCTGACAAAAAGCAGGAAGAATGTAAGAGAACTGCATTTTCTCCTAGAGTTACTCCTGAAGACATACACAAAGCCTAGGACAAGCAGGACTGAGAGCTGTCATTAGAGTAAGGCTGTAGCCATGTTAAAGAGAGCACAGAAACAAAGAACAGAATCTCTAGAATTAAGGGAGGCCACACCTCCACTTGACAGCTGTATGGTAACTCAGCTGAGAATAACTCCACTAGGACTGCGTCATCTCTCTGAAAGGCACCAACTTGTTCCCAGTAACCATCTTCTACGAAACCTGGTTATCATTCCACTGCGTGCTTTTCCCCACAAAGTATCCTGGGGAAACGAGTATCCCACTTGCAGATGGAGACCTAGGGAAAGAGGCTCAAGTCAAGGTCACACAATGACTCGCTGCTGAGGCTGCCCCTGCAGTTCAGTGGCTCACACAGGCTCACAGCCATTGTCTTATTAACAGCAAAAGCCCTGTGGTTTTTCTAAAGTAGCCAAATCAGGCAGGTGATCTGCTCGGAAGGAAATGGAACAGGGAAAAGCACCTCTTTTCTTGCAGCAGGGTACATCCAGACAAAGGATGGAGTATTTGAACCGTTCCAGGCAGAGAAAAGCAGTCGCTGTGGGTGTCCTCCACGCACCCTGCTCAGGCTGTGCTGCCGACAGAGCACGGCCACGCAGCAATTTTGTCCTGGCATCCTCCTGGCAGCACCCACCCGCTGCAGAGGGAGCTCCCCACGCACAGGCACAGCTGGCACCGAGCTCCGTGGGAGCAAACCCATCCCAGACAGAAGGATGGATTTTTGTCTCATCCTTGATCCCACAGCCGAAGCGAAGCCCAGAGGAACAGGCAACGCTGCCAGCCTCTCTGGAAGCAGGGAACACTCAAACCTGCCCCGAGCATCCCCAGCACGCTCACATCTTCCATGCATTAGATGCCTTTCCACACTTCCCCACAAACCTACCACAGCAGCCCACCCCACAGCAGCCCCTACCGCACACAGTCCCTGTAGAAGCACGCCCCAGATACACCCGCCTACACACACACCCCTGCTGAGCACTTGTACCTCCCCTCTGTACACAGCTCCACACAGGAGCCCCCGGCACTCTCCCTTTCACACACAGCCACTGCAGTGCACCCCGAGCATGAACCCCCCCAGGGAATCCCAGTGCCTCCTCTGCAGTTAGCCCTCCTCGCACATTCTTCCACACAAATGTGTAAATCCCCAAATTTTGCCGAGTGCAACCCCCTAAAATCCCTCTCGGTGCACAGGCTTTGTTCGTTAACCCCCAACACACTGCGCGAGCGCCCGACACACCCCTCCATGCTCCCAAATGCGGCGTGAACCGCTCACACACCCCTTCCACGCCCCCACCATGGGCACCCTGCATGAACCCCAACACCCTACTCCACTCCCAACACCCCTGCACAGCCCAGCCCACGCCCCGCCACACACCTTGTGCATGAGCCCCCCGATGCACCCCCCATACTTCGTAAATCCCTGCCACCCCCATCACACACACTGCGTGAGCCCACCCACCATTACACACACGCTGCACGACACCCCCAGTACCTACGAGCCCAGCAGATGACCCCCCCCAGCACCTCCCCTTTCTGCATTCACACCTACCCACCCCCGTGGGCCCCCCCCTCGCAGCCTGGACAGACACAGGGACACCCTCAGACAGCCCCCTGAGCACTGGATGCAGCCATGGCTCGCCAAGAGACAGACACACCCCTCCAGCTCCACATCTGCACCAGAGCAAGCGAGCCGGGTGCTCCCCGGGGGGCTGCCACCTCTCCGGGGGTAAAAGCAGCTTGGGCAGGTTCAGCCCAGAGGGGCAGAAGCATCCCCGACCCCCTAGGAAACGTGATCTTAGCAGCAGACCGAGTGGTGCAGCCCCCTCCTCACCCCGCCTCCTCACTGCACCAGGCAGCGATGCTAATTACCTTCCTCCAGCTCATCCATGCTCCCGATCTTCCGCGCCCCATCGATGGTGTAAATGTAGCGGACTCCCTGAGGCAGGTTGATGTTGTCGGACAGGGAGCGGGTCAGGTCAGCCAGGAGAGCATCAAAACTTCGGAAGCGGTCAGAGGACACGGCGTATACAATCCCCTTGAAGTAGCGGTCCCCGTTGCGATAGAAACGCACCTTCTTGGCTTTCTTCTCATTGCTCAGCGCCTGTAAGGTCCTGGTTCTGTAGAAGCTACAGTGAGCACTGTGAGTGGGGCTGGGCAACCCGTTCATACGTGAGCCTCGCATGTTTCTGGACGCCTTGTCTCTTTCGTCAAAGTGTCCAAAATCAAGTTCCATAGTTTGGTGAACCCTAAAGATCTGAAGCTGAGCAGGAAGATGGGGAGAGAAGGAGTGTGAAGGGGACAGGTTAGAGCCAAGCAGAGCCACAAGCCAGAGAAAAAAGACACTAATGCAAGCGCTGTGTTGGGAGCAGGACAGATGTATTTGGGAAGTGTCCCCTCCCCTGACCCAGATTTGTATCGATTCTGGGGGCTGAGGGTAGGAGTGGTCCTTGCGTTTTGAAAGGGATCCAACTGCTGGGGGCAGGGAACACATTTCTAGAGAGCAGTCTGCTCCTGCACCTGGGAGTTTTCAAAGTGCAGTAAAAGGGGACTCGGGGCCAAAAGGGACACATGACAGTTGCAGCTCGGCCCCAAAAAACTCATCCAAACACCAGTTGGCAATGAATTAAACCTCTAAGCCCTGTGAGGTTTCCTTTGGCAACAGAAAACAAGGAGATCCCAGTGAGTCAGCCCTTCAATCTGTCGAATCACGGAAGGAACCAGAGCATCTGAATATTTAACATTAGAATAAACTGGCATTTATGAAAGAATGGTCACAGGGGAATAAGCAGTTTCTTTGTGACAGCCTGTTCAATAAGGGTTAGCAATGAGATCCAGCCCACCCTTCCCCCTATCCGCAGCCCCCTCCTAGCCCATCAATCAATTCCCAGGACCAGCCTACATCTCCAAGAAGAAATGACTGGAAAGAAAAAATCTGTCATTGAAACGAGGCTTCTATGAGCTCCTTTCAGCAGCCTGAGCCACTTCTGAATTGCATTTCTGCTCCACTTTAATGAGGAGGAGAAAATAAAGGGGCTATTTCCAACCCCCTTCCAGCCTGAAGTGATTTAATTGATGGAAGTGCCCCTGCCCAAGGGACACGCCGTCCCTGCCAGCTCACCTTTCATTGTTCTGAGCACAGGGGGCTCCTAGCACAGGGGAAGAGCAGAGAAAAGCAGGGACTTGAGCTGACAGCCACTAACCAGGAATTTCTGCATAGCCTTTAGTTTATGCCCAAGAACAACCTCCCTCCCGCACCAAACCCCAGCACAAAAGGAGGAGGAATCCCCCAGCCCTGCAACGGAAAGATTTCCACTTCCTCGGCACAGCCAGGAACATGCAACTCATGTATGTTGCTTGCATGTTAACATGGGGCAGAAATTGGATTCACAGCCCGCACTCGGCAGCCAGGTATAAATGTAGGAAAAGCTGTTGCTATCTCTTCCCCGCCCCTCACATTTGCCAGATCTGAGCTGCTTGCCTGCATTTTACAATGTCACCATGACCTGTACGTGAAAAATCATTGTCCCCAGCCTGCGGTAAAGCAGAGGACAATGCAGGCAATCCATATAAGAAACCCCAAGTTCGGAACGTTTTCCCCACGATGCTAGCTGGGGTAGATTCAGGCTTGTGTCATGTGCTGAACAATGAAACATCCAAGCAACTTTGGGAATGAATCCGAGGATGCAGGGGTTTTGTTTTAAAAATGCTCTGCAGATGCTGCAAGATACTAAGAGAAAGATTCCTCCTTCCATCTGACATCTGTTACTTTTCTGCATGCAAGTCACTCGAAAGAGCTCTACTCACCGGTTTTCAGCGCACAGGGTGGAGATGCTGAGAGAAAGAAAACCAGGCTCACTCTGCCTTTGTTGTCTGAGCTCCAAGCAAGAAATTCCTGCCAGGGTGGATGAGACGCCTCCTAGGTCCTAGTGCCTTGTTCGATCCCTTCATGGTAACTTTGCCTTGGTGGGTTTTACTCTACCATCATTCAGCTGCTTGCAGTCTCTGTATCTGGCGGGGGGGCCCCCCCCCCGGCGGGAAACAGGGTGTGTTCTTTCCAGTTCTGGATATGTTAATAGACAGGTAAAGAGTTTAAAGGGGCAAGTTTGGAGCTTGTGTTCTGAAGGGAAAAAAATTCTCCTTAGCTCTAGCTTCACCAAGAAAGCATCTGGCCCCACTGAAAAAAGATCTTAATTAGACTGATGCACCAATTTTATAGGATTACCAGTACAGGGAGGTCATGGCTACAAGCCTACAATGTGTTACGATGCTGGCACAGGACTCCAGTGTGTTAGGAAAGTAACTAAGAAAACAGTTGTCCAGTGGCACTGGGCCCAGTCTTGCTGCTATATGGGTTTTACACAGCATTCATGGTTTACACTGGCAAGCAGGAAGGGACAATTCACTTGGTGGTTCTGCATGCAGTGGCCCTGAATATTTTTTCTCCGTTAACATTGGACTTAAGCCAAAGCCAGAGCTCTGAATTCATTCAAGTACCCCAGGGGTTGGGGATGGAGTCAATCACCACAAGCTTAACCCAACGGATTCAACCTGGCTCAAATCCCAAACGAAGAGAAGTTTGGATTCCACTGCAGAAGGATTCAGCTGTCGCAGAATCGCAAGAGGTTCCTTCCCTGAGACAGCAAAAGCTTTCACCTGCTTTCTGGACAAAGATTTCCATTCTGCCAGGAGATGAGCAACACTGCAAGCCCTGCTCCTGACCCTGCTGGTGCTGGTCCCCTCTCTATGTTAGAAGTGAATAAGCCTTGGAAATGGGAGGGTCTACCCATCTGCAGAAGGAAATCTTTCCAAACAATGCTGTGTCTGTTTTGAGTGAAAACATCAGATTTTGTCATTCTGGCGCATTACTCATTTATACAGAAAAATTTAGTATTTATTCCAGCTTTGTCTGCCCTGTATATGACAGTCCAGGAATGCTGACAAATCCACTAAAAGCTCCTCTTTGTTTCCCCAGCAACTTTCACACATGACATTTGTAAAGTTTCCTCACGCCCTGCAACCATCCTTTTATTCATGTAAGGTTCCCCTGCACCCTCTGCACAAGCTGTCGGCTGCTCCCCTGTGTGCTTGGTGGGATCACTGAAGAGGAAGCCCCAGATCTGCTCTCCTTCCTCTGCAATTAGCACTTGAGAGGAACACAGGAGAGAGCAGGAACTGTGCTTCTCGGGGCATGTCAGTAGGTCTCCACATGCAGATGCAAGAGTTCAAGGATTCTCCTTCCCATTCCCAAATTAGAAAATATCTGGGGAGGCATCACCATGGGCTTAATCTGTCCAGGATTATCGATTCTTACCTATAGCACTGTTGTAACTATACTTGTATTCGTATTTTTAAATGCAAAGGTACGAATTATTATGCATGTGCTAAGTGCAGTAAGAGCAAGAACAGAGAAAAACAAACTTAGTCTTCAGTGGTGCACGTAACTTTGACACAGAAGAGGCAAACCGTTTGGGATCGTGTCTGAGGCATCTGGATACTAGTCAGGGACAACGTGGCAGGATGGCAGAAATTCATGAAGTCAGCAGAATTGTACAATTTATCTCCCAAGTCTGACTTGTTTGGGGCATGCTGAGGACAGCACGTGGTCTCAAACAGCACTAACAGGTGGCTTTTGACTTCTTTCCACGTGTGAGTCCATGCCCACTGGTAAGATGAAGTGTGTCTATGGACATGCTTGCTTAGGACACTGCCAGAAGCTTTTTGGAGCATGGGCACTTGCTTTTAAAAGCATTCGGGTTTAAGCAGAACTACTCTGGCTAGAAACCTGGTATTTGCTCCTGGGCTACGCAACATGACATGGAGATAACCCTTTCTTGATGAGTATACAGGCCCACTTCTGACTGTTTTTATTGATCAGGCAGATGAGATTCTTCAGAGACCCCAAGGAGTTAATGCTGGTCAAAACTTACTTCAGAAGAGAATATCCTCTGAGACACTAATCTGAACCATATTAGGCAGCATGAGATATTGAGAATTGGAAAATACCTTCCCATCAGTAACTTCATCTAGATAAAAGGGAAAGATAAATTTAGCTTTTCAGATTAAAATATCTGCTTTAAATCAGGTGAATCATCTTTCCTCCAGGAAGCTAATATTTAAACTTCTGCCTGGGTAACTAAATCTGGAAGAAGACATGTTTGTTGACATTGCTGGGCAACTGCGGTACTTTGGAGAGGAGCAGACTGCAGGTAAAAGGGATTTTGTGACTGCTTCTCTGCTAACTTCTCCACATATAAGTAGAAAATCCAGTTTCTATCATCACAAGTCAGTCTTAAGTGCTTTCTATGTCAACACCACCACCCTGTTGCTTTGCTATATACATACCATCCGGAGCCCTACAAAATAATTCTATCTTCAGAGCACAGCACGTTTTCCCCATCAGGATGTAAGTTTGGGTGATAAGCAGCTGAAGTCTGGCTGCACCACAGATGAGAATTCTGGAAAAAATTAAATCAAGCAATCATTGCTTTTGAAGGAAGTCTTGGATCATCATACTCCAGTCAGTCTATTTAGATACACGTTTAATTACTTTTGTTATTTTAACCTCTGTGCTTTTGGACTGCTTTCAAAATGTCATCCTTGATCACTCCTTTCAAAGCCTTGCTTGATGAGATCTTATATGAAATCACACATGACCATTTCAGGGCTCTGCTAAATGTGTCAGAGCAGTCAAAGACTAAGGCCCGTAAGGCCAGTGGCTCACTCTTGACCCTATAGAGCAACAGGCTTTAAGCCTGAATTTTCAGAGCGGACAGTTTGCTGAAGAACTATCCTGTATTAACCTATAGAGTTAAGTCCCTCCTACATGATCCTGTGAGCTAATAAGCAAGGGGGACTTGGCAGACTTTCACCACATAACATTTGTTTCCTTTGGAGATTTATTTTTACAGGGACCACACACATCTGAAAGTCTTTTAAATACCAGTGCTAGCCAAAGTCAGCTTGCTGCTGGGGAGAGAAGGGTGGAGGAATACCTCCACAGCATGGCTTCACCTCTCCGAGCCTTGTAACCTCTGCAGAGGTGGTTCAGACTCAAGTCACAGACAGCCTGAATCTTTAAAAATCCCAGGGAGCAGCAGGGACAAAACTTTCTGCCTGGGGAAGGAGGAGAGGGTGCAAGCTGAAGCTTCCAACTGTTTGGCTGAGCTCTACGGCCACCTCCAGCAGCCAGACCGTGTGGGGCTCCTCACCTGCACCTCCCAGCACCAGCACCCCTCGGATGGGACTTGTCACTGCTCCAGGGCCAGCCTCCAGATCCCACCAGCTGTGCTGAGTCAACGTTTCCATGCCACAGCCCTGTACCCCTGGCAAGCCCCCCTCAACTTCAGCAGATTACTTTGGCTTCAAATAAACTTCTGCTGAAATCTGGGAGAAATGGGCCATGCATGCTCTGTGGGATCAACAGGAAGCATGCTGCAAGTGAAAAGGCCTTCCCCGGGCTAATAAACCCTTTGTAAGTATCTGGAAACAATGCAGCTCATAATGAGTAATTCAATGACTCACTGAAGACATTCCCTACACATCAAGATATGAAAAAGCACAAAACACACGACTGTCATCCAAAGAAAACCTTTTGCACTGGGTTTCATCTGGCTCATCCCCTCCCTGTTACAGGCAAACCATCTAAATCAATGTTTTGTTTTTTTTCTGCAGCTGAAAACAAATCTCCTGATAGCAGAAAATGCAACACCCCCACCACAGTACCCCACGTTATCCCATACAAATCCTGCCACATCCAGTGGGTTCCACAAGCCAAATTTTGGTGGCAATCCAGTGGCACTGTTTTTCCTTAACAGCAGTTTGCAAAGCTTGCAGAAAGCCATGGAAACATCTGCCACATGCCCTGTATCCTGGGGGACGTGCAGAGCCTCACAGAGGTTGACAGTACGTTTTTGCTGACCAAACAAAGTATGATATATGGCTGGCAAGTTCTAGCTAAGGTCATGACAAATGGAACCACAAGAAGTCCAGATGTCTCCTTTCACAGAGGTTGTCCATGGGCTGCATCATAACAGTGGAGTCATGACCAAGACTAGAAGTTTCTTGATAATTGACCTACAAGACTAAAATTTTAAACAGAAGATGAAAAATGCCTTCTGTGGCCTCAGTAGACATTAGGAGCTTTTGAACTCTGAGAAGATATTCAGCATGGCACAGGACAAAGACTATGAGTAATAAGAGGGCAAATTACACCAGCCTGGAGTTCTCAACCTCTGAGGCTCATTTTGAACTTTGGAGTTGCAAGAAAATCATGATCATCCTGTATGATTGGCAGACTACAGGCCTATGAAGTTTACAAGAGGAGTAGAAGGGTGAGCTCAATGCTCTTGATTTTGAATCAGAACTCATTCCAGTGTGTGAAGAAGTCCCCATCCTCTACAGATCCTCCTTTTCCACAGTCCTAAGCATTTCTCACATCCGTACACCCCAACACATTGCCCGTAAGCACTCTCAATTGATGCCCACGCTGTCTTTGGAGCACACAGCCCTTACTGGTAGAGGGCTCTCCTTCAGCCCACGTTTGTGCCAACACACCTGATCTCTAGCAGCAGCACATGGGAGACAAACTCCCAGGGAAAGTAGAAGGCTCTGAGGAAACCTGTCTGCTGGAAGATGAGCAATTAGTGTTTAGGGTGCAGATTCTGGCTGAGCTCAGCTGCTGTGCAGAGGTGCTGAGCTGTCAGCTACATAGTAGAGATAATTGTCATTCAGCTTGCTCACCCCTACCAGTATAACAGCTGAGATAGAGGCAGCTCAAGGGTTTTTACACTCTCCAAGAACGAAGAGAGCAGAGTGGGAAAGTGCTTTTGTGCTGGTGCCTTATTGCTTTCAGGGGATGGTTCCAAACTGTTTTATCCTAAAAAAATCACTGAGAACAGTAGCAAATTATATTTTTTTTTTATGGCTGCATATACTGCTTAGCTATTTTGCTATTGTTCTTCAGGCATGCATTTATCTAAGAAACTGGTAATCATTGCTTTGAATCTACACTGAAATTTAAAGGTAGATACAGAAATAAACAAATTTATTTTAATCTGAGATGTTAATCTTCTCAAAACCCCATATAAATTAGAATACATGAGCACACAAAGATTGTTGTTAAAATACCAATGAACACATTCTTGTTTGCATAGCTGTAGTCCCTCACTGTAGAAGGACACAGACTCATTACAGTCAGGCGGAATGAAAAAATACACGATAGCTGAAAAAATACACTATAGCTGACATCTTCAGTCACCTCTCTCCAACAACCAGATCCAACTCTGCAGACACCATGCTAAACTGAACCAGATCTCCTAGATTACTACAAGGCTTTGGAAAGCTGGGTGTTGCATGCAGGAGCCAGCAGCACCCTGTCTGTTTGTGGTTCAAGGCATCCTTGAGTACTCTAAGCATGTGAAGGAAGCAGGTTTCAGAAAAATGGGATAGGCAAAGTCCTGCCTCTAGCAGCTATTGATGCATCCAGGGATTTTAGATACCTCCTGAGAACTTACTAAGAGCTACATGTAGGTTTTATCTCTAAAACAAAGGTTAAGGTATGGAAACACTTTAAGACACCACCTTTGAAATAGCTGTACTTAAAAGCACTGAAACTCTGATCTGAACTTCAGCAGCTCATCTGCTCCCTGCATGCATGCCAGAGTTGTGCTGACAAGTGAGAGATGGTGTCAGGCAGAAGTTCTCCTGAAGCTGACACCAGAAACTCCACTGTTGATTCTGATGGCATTTCATCTTCAGATTATGCATGTTCTGTTCAGTATGAACCCCCCCCCCCCCCCCCAGTTTAAGATAGTTATTACATGCCACTGGCCCAAATCCCCAGGTTGTGGGCTACTTCTGCAGACGTAACCCTGACAGCCAGTCATTAAAGCAGGGCTTGCCTTACTGCTAAGCCTATATAAACCCACTCACCTCTGGGCTGCTCATGCTAGAGAAAATTTCTTATTCTCTACTTTATGTACTTCCCACATTCCACTTTGGGATATCCATTTTAGGCCTCCTTCCTTGCTTCTTCCATAGAGGTGTGAAAGAGGCACCTTGAGAGAGGTCTACTTTTACTGTGGGCAGTGCTAATCACAACAGAGTGGATTATCCGCATCGCACACGCATCACTCTCACAGTGCAGGTAGCACCAGCGCACTTTGGTTCCCCGTTGGCAGATGTGACAGGAAATATTTGTGCGCCACAGATGAGAGTGCCTGCTAAGTTCAGTGCACATAAGGTACCTCCACTGTGCCTCGCAAAGCAGCAGAGACCTGCGGAGACCCGTAAGAGCTCATCTGCTGGCAGCAATCATCATCAGGACCTCAGTGCAAACCATTCTTGCTCTGGGCCACTTCCTCGGGCCATAGGTGTCTGTAAGACAACAAGGATGCCACCCTGTGGCAACACTGAGCATCAGGAGTGAAAAAAGTGATCCCTGTTCAAGCGTTTAATCAGTTAGGAGTGCCTGCTGCTCCCAAACGTGCTGTTTGGTCCCTAGAAAGGAAGGGAAGGACACGGGGGGGCGATAAGCAGTCTCCATGCTCCAGCAGCAGGGCAGTAGCTGTGGGCCATGCAGTGCCGGGAGGGACTTGCAGGCGTAACCGCTGGTCTGGTTGTTTAGATGAATTGCTGTGGCAAAAAAGAAATGAATGACCTCTCCTTACACACTTTGCATTTCACACCCTCCTCCCCGCTTTGCAGAGAAGCAAGATGCTAGAACAGGAAAGATCTTGGCTTTCTGCCTTGGAATTATGCAAGGACACTGCAAGCTCTAAAATACGGCCGCTTCCCCCCAACTCAGTGAGCAGTACCATCCACAGAGGTCTGTTCCTTACCCAGATACAGAACTGATGGCCATATAATGAGTATTCACCATCATAACATGCAGTGTCTGTACAGCATCACATTAGTTCCTGCTGGAAGTGATCACCTGTGACCAGAAATTCAGGTAAACCTGAACAATACAGTCAGTACTTAATTACAATGATTTAATTCAGGGAACCAATCTGATAGACTTTGTTTTAACTTCCTCAGTCCAATTCCTGTAAACTGGCTATTCTTTGTACAAGTTTCAGCACAGAACCTAACATCACACAGAACATTTGCAAGAACCTAACATCAACGGCAAACTCAGCCTCAGCAAGCCCACCTGAGCCGGTGAGTTTGAGTTCTCAAATCATCCTCAGGGGTTAGTCAGGCCCAGACCGCTGCCTCTTGGCAATGATGCAGCCAGATTTACACACACCTTTTCCAGTTTGCACAGCAGGATTAAGTGATTTATCCCTAAACTGGAAAAGGAACTTTTTTTTTTTTTTCCCCATTACGGGATCTTCAAAATCAGAATGGCCTTTGCTTAAACCGTACCAGTTTATGCTTTGAGCTATTCTGTGAGGAAACAAGCTCCAGAGGCAGAGTTTTAGCTCAGTGTTACATTAAAACATTAATTGTGATGTGACTTATTTGATTTGTGTCAGACGAAATGAAGGCTTTGCAGAAGCTAAATTATTGTTTTGTTTCACGTAGCCTGTTGGGTGGTGATGGTAAGAAATCATTTCAAATTGGAACAGATTCTAGGAACAGGCTCCCAACAGGACAACAAAGCTTTCTTCTCCTTAGTGCAAGGCCTGCTAAACCAGCACAGGCAATTGGTTGAGGAGCTTACACTTAGGGAAAATAAGTTATCAGGCAGTTACATTTCAGGCTTGCTTGACCCACATCCCCCTCTGCAGATGCCCTTCTCTTTGCTCCCCCCGGTAGGAAGCAGTTAGAGGCAGTGCCAGCAGATGGCAACCCACTAAGAGGTTTGCAGTGCCTGCTGGTGCCGTGCTGGACCTGAGAAGTTTTGTCCTTGCAATTGAATCTTGGAAGGAGGTCAGAGGCTCTGGAGGATATCCAGCTGTTTTGGACTCTAGTTCAGCCACTCTGCAGTAGAAATGCCTTTGCAGTATTACTAACAACCCATTCTGATAGTCTAATTCATTCCCTAAATTTTGTGATAGCCCCTCAGTGCTGAGGCATGGGAAGCTCGCACATGCGGTGGCTGCTGATTGGTATGGCTCAGTGTCAGTCTCCCTTTTTACTTCCAAAACCCTTGCAGAAGAGCAGTTTCCTCTAAGCAGCACCTTCTGAAGTGCACGTTCAAATTCACACACACTGGCAGATTATACAGCCACACACAGACCATTTTCTACATATCCCCATGCCTGAGGTTTCCTTTTATCCAGCTCTAGAAGAACCTCTACTTTATGCTGCAAATTACTGTTCAGACATTTTCCTCCCTCCGACAATTCATGATGTGAGGTATTTTAGGGTTTATGTGCAGAAAACATTTTGAATAGTGCTTTCAGTGTTCAGATTCTTCCCAGGTGTTTAAAGGCTAGGGGTTAATGGGTCTGATGGTCCTTGCAAAGCTAAAGTGAAAGCTTCTTTAGTAGGAACAACACTTTATTCCAGCCCATGGACACAGGACCAGGGTGTCCAGGTCATCAGAACCTCAAGGACCAGAGGCAGAACACAATTTCAGACAAGCCACAACCCACTCTGCATCCATGTAGCTGGCAGCAGCTGAGTTGTATGCTGAGAGTCAGGAGAAAGATGCTGCCTGCCGACTACACCTTGCCAGCCTGGCCCCCACAAACAGAGCACACACAGAATATTATTCCCCTCATACGGGAGCCCAGCCTTTTCTAGAGCCTGTGCTTCTGCATTTACAAAGGGAGAGTTTAGATCTGCGACTGCGAAAACTGATCAGTCTTCCCAGCAATTAAACCCTAAACCCAGACATGTGCTTCAGGAACCTGAGGTTTTTGTTTTGGTTTGGAGAAGGTTTGAAGCACTGAAAAAAATGATTTTTTTCCCATATAGGATGGCAACTCCCAAGCAGAGATCAGCAGGGAAGTACTACTGAAAAAGCAACCATTTTGGAGTCATTAAGGGGGAGATGAGTAAGCTGTCTAGCAAGGGAGGAGATTACAGCAATATCCTGCTAATTAGTAGGGGAGGAGACAGGAGGTCCCATTCACTGAACTACTGCTTTTAATTAGGATCTGGAGCCACTGTGTTGGAGGGCTGGTTTCCACCCCCTCATCCAGAGGAGATGTTAGCAGTAGTTTTATGTTAATTTATGTTGGCCAAAAACCTAGCAATTTTAGGAGACACAATTAGATTTCAGAGGACAGCTTGTTAATATTCATTTCAGCTTCTATAAATACATCCCTAATCCACCGCAGGATTTAGCAGGCCGTGGATGTGTCATTGTGCACATTAGATTTGTTACAGAGAAAGGGGTTGTGTTAGGTCATGTGGGTCTCTAAGAGAGGAGTGAGCCCACGCTGTGACAGGGATGGATGATAGATCACTAGCTGTGTTGTGGAAGGTGGTATATTTGTGTTTATGCTAGAGTGATAAGTTACTTGACAGGCCCCAGGACAAGCACACACGATGTCTCAAGCAGCTGCTGCAAGTAGTCTTCATCTTCATCTCCTGGGCTTCCCATACCAACTTCAAGTTACTGTTCCTAGCAGAGCAGGCACCTCCCAGCTTTGTTCTTATGTTTCTTCATGGCCTCTCACATCCCTCACGGAGAAACTGTTTCAGAGCCTCTCCTTTGCTTCTCACACTCATGTTTAGTAAAAGCATTTGTACACCTCTGCCCCACAAGGAGCTAGATAGCTCTAAGCCAGACTGCATTTGTTAGGAAGCAATTGACCATCAGTTTCAACTTTGCTGCTCCCCACCAAAACTCTCCAGTTCATCTAGAACCCACCAGAGTACAGACACCCAAGGAGAGGCATAATGCTATAGACACCCCTTTCCCCCACCACACACAGCCCCATCACCATGCACTGCCCATTCCATATGCTGCCACTCACTTTCCCAAAGATCAGAACTAGTTTCAAGGTAAAATTTTACCCTGTGTGTGCCCAGCCCAGTTTCAGCCAGAATATTCATTGGTTTGGCTCAACTACTGCAAAGTCTCTGCTGTTTGCAACATGTTCAGAAGTTACAAAATGGGATCCACGAGGAGAGCTAGTCATATACAAGACCTAATGCCCTGGTTCTAAGAAAATAAAAGATTTCTAGAGCACTGAAACCTAGCATACAACACGGATTCACAAGTTGGAATAGGCTGAATCACAGCGCAGGCTGGCAAAAGAGCTTTTGATTCCTTTCTTTTCTACAAACCAGCTGGAAAAAAAAAAAAAAAAAAAAAAAAAAAAAAAAAAAAAAAAAAACCAGCCATGGGGCGGTATAATGCTAAGGGTGAGCAGTCCCAAAGCGGAGGAGAGGTGCTACTATACGTTCATGAGAAACCAGGCTGCTCCACACCTCGGCCAGGGAGTTCTGGAGTAGATTCAGAGGGACCTTAATGAAAGAGGTCTTTGCTAGCAGGGAACACATCCTTCAGAAACGAAGCAGGCAATAACTCATTCTGGTATAGCTATTCCCTGAAGCAAATTGCATTGGATTTGTTACTGAAATAGCTAGCTCGTTACCCCAGCCTGTGGCAGAAGCAGCAAGTGCCAGCCATCTGGAGTGCTAGATGGCCCACTGCCAGCAGAGCTGTGATGCTTTGGAAGAGGTGGAGAGCAGGGGTGAGTTAGAGCAATGAGCACAAGTATAGTAGAGACTGAAGGGAGAGCAAGGGAAAGGACATATAAGAAAAAATAAGGAAGAGAGAAGTACTCTTAAAGAAGCTCTGAGTAATGCCTAAGAGGAGCAGATGTTGGAAACAAGCTGATTTCCAGTCTGTTTGCTAGCGTAAGATAAATAAAGAGGTGATCTTACTAGAGAGGAGGATAGAAAGGAAGAAAGGGAGAAAGGGAGGAAGGGAGGAAGGAATAGAAGCTAAATAACCATTCAGGAAAATATTTAGAATCATAGAATATCCCGAGTTGGAAGGGACCCATGAGGATCATCAAGTCCAACTCCTGGCACCACACAGGTCTACCCAAAAGTTTAGACCACGGGACTAAGTGCACGGTCCCATCGCTTCTTAAATTCAGACAGGCTTGGTGCAGTGACTACTTCACTGGGGAGCCTGTTCCAGTGTGCGACCACCCTCTCGATGAAGAACCTCCTCCTGATGTCCAGCCTGAACTTCCCCTGCCTCAGCTTAACCCCGTTCCCATGGGTCCTGTCACTGGTGATTACAGAGAACAGGTCACCTGCCTCTTCACTCCCCCTCATGAGGAAGTTGTAGACTGCGATGAGGTCCCCCCTCAGCCTCCTCTTCTCCAGGCTGAACAGGCCCAGTGACCTCAGCCGCTCCTCATACCTCTTCCCCTCCAGGCCCTTCACCATCTTCGTTGCCCTCCTCTGGACACTCTCCAACAGCTTAATGTCCTTTTTGTGCTGTGGTGCCCAGAACTGCACACAGTGCTCGAGGTGAGGCCGCACCAGCACAGAGCAGAGCGGGATGATCACCTCCCTCAACCGACGAGCAATGCCGTGCTTGATGCACCCCAGTTGGCCCTCCTGGCTGCCAGGGCACACTGCTGGCTCATATTCAGCTTGCTGTCAACCACGACCCCCAGATCCCTCTCTGCGGGGCTGCTCTCCAGCGTCTCATCACCCAGTCTGTACGTATAGCCAGGGTTGCCCCATTCCAGGTGCAGGACCCGGCACTTGCTCTTGTTAAACTTCATGTAGTTGGTGATCACCCAGCTCTCCAACCTGTCCAGATCTCTCTGCAAGGCCTTTCCACCCTCATCCAAGTCCACAACTCCTCCAAGTTTGCTGTCGTCGGCAAATTTGCTCAAAACACCTTCTAGTCCTACATCCAAATAATTTATAAAGACATTGAAGAGGACTGGGCCTAAAATGGAGCCCTGGGGACCCCACTAGTGACCATCCGCCAGCCTGATGTGGCCCCATTTACCACAGCCCTTTGAGCCCTGCCCGTCAGCCAATTGCTCACCCATCGGATGATGTTTTTGTTAAGCTGAATGCTGGACATTTTGTCCAGTAGGATCCTACGTGAAACTGTGTCAAAAGCTTTGCTGAAGTCCAAAAAGATCACATCAGCTGGTTTCCCTTGGTCAACTAGATGGGTGATCTTATCATAAAAGGAAATCAAATTTGTTAGGCAGGCCCTACCCCTCATGAACCCACGCTGGCTGGGACCAGTGACTGCACTGTCCCTCAGGTGCGCTTCAATAACCTCAAGGATCATCTTCTCCATAATTTTACCAGGCACCGACATGAGACTGACAGGCCTGTAATTGCTAGGGTCTTCTTTCTGACCCTTCTTGAAAATTGGCACAGCATTTGCCAGCTTCCAGTCTCCTGGGACCTCTCCAGATTCCCAAGATCATTGAAAAATAACTGAGAGAGGTCCCACGATGATGTCAGCCAGCTCTTTAAGCACCCTGGGATGAATCCCATCTGGACCCATGGACTTGTATGGATCCAAGTGGAGCAGCAAATCCCGCACACGTTCAGGGTCGGTTGGGAGTTTGTCATTCCCATCGTCACGGTCCTCCAGCTCAGGGCACCCTGGGTCCTGAAGGCCATCATCAGCGTTGAAGACAGAGGCGAAGAAGGCATTAAACGTCTCTGCTTTGCCTATGTCATTGTCTGTGAGGAGACCTTCCCCATCAAGTAGCGAACCTGTGTTTTCTTTGGTTCTCCTTTTTCAGTTCACATATCTAAAAAAAACTTTTTTATTGTCTCCCACAGACATGGCCAGCCTCAACTCTAGTTGGGCTTTGGCCACATGAATTTTCTCCCTGCAAACACAAACAGCATCCCTGTATTCCTTCCTCGTCACCTGACCCTCCTTCCAGCAGCCGTACACTTTCTTTTTTTGCCTAAGCTCCAGTAGAAGATCCCTGGTCAGCCAGGCCAGCCTCCTGCCCTGCCTGCCTGACTTCTGATATTTTGGAATTGCCTGATCTCATGCTTTTAGGAGGCAGTGCTTAAAGACTGACCAGCACTGATGGACGCCAATGCTTTCAAAAGCAGTTTCCCAGGGGACCTTGCTGACTAGTTCCCTGAGCAGCCTGCAGTCTGCTTTCCCCATATCCAGGGCTGAAGTTTTGGTGGCAGTTTTCCTTCTGTCACCATAAATTCTAAACCACTTCATGGTCACCATGACTGAGACAGCCACCAATTGCCACACCTCCCACAAGACCCTCTCTGTTCTCCAGCAACAGATCTAGGAGGGCACCTTTCCTAGTTGGCTCCCTTAGCACCTGCACCAAGAAGTTACCATCTAGGTGCTTCATGAACCTCCTGGACTTGCTCGTGTCAGCTGTGTGGTGATCCCAAATGACGTCTGGCAATATTTATCCCCCTATACTGAGTTGAGAAACTCCAGAACACTGTAAGTGCCCTGACCCAAGCACCAGAAGGACCATCACAGCATGATTTTCTGCCGTATTTGCATGCAGAGTTTGTTTCTCCCACTGATGGAGCCCAGAGTCTAATATTTGGTGTACAGCCCTCCTGAAGACTCTACTTGTTGTCTTTAGCCAAAGTGGCTCAAGCCATCACAGAGATTTTCCGCACCTGGTATTCTGATGCTGCAGTATGAAAAGCACACAGGTGAAGCTAGGTCTTTTTCACAGCCCAAACTATGTTTTCAGATTAAAACTCTGTATTGTGACTAGCTCATCAGCACAAGAACAGCCACTGTCTGACAATCTGACAACACACGGACTTTTTTCAGGAACACAGGCAAAAAGAATGCTATTTATTATATACAGAAATATGATCTAAAGTCCTAATTCTTAGTGACTCCTAATTTTTGATGATGCTAATAGAGCAAAAATTGACCTGTAGAACACAAGAAATAACAGCCCCTGGTAAAGGTTTACAACCTTCTAAACAGAGGCTTGCTGGCAAGGATTGGTTCAGAGCAGAGGCCAGGTGGAGCTGCTCAGAGTACTTAAAGGAAATTGGGTGGGCTGATTTCCCTGCTGTTTACCAGTGTTAGGCTATGGTAGATAAATGGCAATGCTTGAATACTGTTTAAATTTTACAACAGCTTGCTACACAAGAATGCTGCTTTACTTTCCTGCCATTGTGGGCTCTTAAAATCTGAGATCTTTGTGCTACAAGGAGTGGCAGTACAAGTCTAATAACTATAGAAGGCAAGACAACCACATTTGCCTTCCCATAGCAGAAGGATATAAATCAGCCTATGGCTCTATCTTCCTGAAAAGTCAAGTTGTCTAGTGAGTATCTTCCCACTACTCTCCCTTATTTTTCCCTCCTCTTTCCCTCAGGCTCCCTAAAGAAAATTACTGTTTATGAAACTGCATGTGAGAGTCATGCCTGCAGAAAGCTAATGCAATATTGCTGTGCTGTAGGGCTGGGAAGCTTTCTCTGGAAGTAGATGAGAACAAAGCTTTCTCTGTAAGGAAGAGGCAAGCTGTCTTTTAGATGAAACATGACAAAGGCTTCTGCCCTTTTCCCCAAAATGAAAATGTGCTAGCTTGGGATGATTCTAGGGAGGAAAAGTTATATCACCAGACAATCAGGAGGCCAGCAGATAACACTGACTTGGCTGGCCACAAACTAGAAAGCTAGGTCAGGTCAGGGTTCATCCAGTTCTGTGTCCCCTAGACCCAGCAAGACAGATGCTTTCTGAAGCTGTTGTAAAACCTCAGTAGTAACACGTGGGCACTAACCTACCCCTGGGTTGTTTGCCAGCTCCAGATGGTTAATGGTTGCTCCATGCTGTAAAGTTTTGGGGATCCTTCTACTTTATTATAAACTTATAAATACTTCTTGTGTAGTATTTATTGTCTAAATAATAAATACTTCTTGTGTAGTATTTATTGTCTAAATAACTTCCTAAATGTTTTGGAGCCCTGGGATACTTGACAGTATCCAGAAACAATGAATCCTAGATGTTATTTAGAAACTTCCAGCTCGCATCTACTATACAAAGTGGTTGCCACTGGATATTCCTGTTTATTACCGCCTATTGATGCTTACTGCTGTTTGCAAATGAGTATTGACACCAAATAAAAGAATGTGATGGGATATGCAGTGAAGATGTGGGTGATATTTTTGGCTTCTAGTATGTCAATCCATTTTTTTTCAGTGACGGAAATCTCAAAGGTAATGAAATTGTTATTGCTGTGAGTTTAAATAGCAGCCAGCTCCTGTACTTGGTGAGAGCTGAACCAACCTTTTATCGCTGCAGGGATTTCACACGTAAATGGAAACAGAATGCGGTTCTACTCTCTGTACCTCAGCAACTGCCCTGAACAAGAGATGGGTAGCAAGGAAAAAAGAGCCCTGGCATTCAAAGAGCTTGCTAAGGAATCCCCATCATGTCGTCTAAGAAATGGGAAACCTTCTGGATACAGCAAAGGGAAACTTCCAGTGAAAACTCACAGCTGTTTCTATTAGGAATCCAAATGTACTTTGAGTTCAGAGGCAATGGGTGACTCAGAACAAGCCAGTTTGCAGGGAGTGTTAACTAAATGCAGCAGTTTGATCTCCAGCCCTTACAGATTCAGGAATGAAATCTTCAGAAAGTTGTTATAGTCCATTTTACAGGTCACGGGCAATTCAGCAGAAATTTTTCTAGTTGTCCCCAAGGCATGAGGGCTGGTAAAGAAACTTCTGTTGCAGTAAACAAAGGGTATGGCAGCTTTTCTCTTTGAACCTGTTGTATATGATCTCCTTCTGCTCTTGCTCCAGCTGGCACAACTTCCATGGCATGGCTGAGCACCAGGCACTGTTGCAGTGCTTGAGGGTGGTTTGGAGCTACACTGCTTCCCCACCAGGCAATTCAAAGCCTGCCTCAGTCCAGGTACGGTCCTCTGGTAACACAGACCTGATACCCTGGATATGTGGAATTTATCTTCAGAGAGATTGGTGGAATTTATCTTCATGTTGATTGGTAGGTTATGAAAGCCAAAAAGAATGATTAGATCCTCAAGTCCTTAGCTGGATCCTTAGTGTAATATTTCAATAAGGATTTGGAGCTAATAGCCAGTGCACCACTATGATTTCTAATGGAAAAAATATCCAAGCTTAATCTGAAGACATCAGCAATAGAAATCATCATGGCCATAGTTTTTTTTTCAAGTGGCAACTTGCCTGCAGGTGCTGCATCACATGGGAGTAGCTGGACTATGCAGTGCAAAGAAGTGTCTGCTGGCACTTACAGAGCAGCTCTTTCAGCTACAGAGGAAAAAGGTGGTGCTTTCCAGACCAAGTCTTGCTGTTCTTCATGTCCAAGATAACACTTATTCAAACTTTATCCGGTTCTTTCAAGCAAAACCTTCTAAAGTAAAGAGAAACATAGCTGAGTAATGGGAAGAAAAAAAAAAAAAGGTAAGAAGCCAGAATAGGGGGTCCTCAGTGTAACAGATGAACCCGTCGTCTCTCTGCTGCCTGAGAACAGGAGATGCTGCCTACAATAAGTGACCAAGCAGAAACTGCATCTTTTTATCTTCTTCCAGAAATGAATACATCTCTCTTTTTTATGGCAGAGTCTCCAGGACCTCTTTAATGAAAAGCTTTTTTGTTTCCCTGAAGTCATCTGTGCTGGGAAGAAGGCCATGCTTTGCTAGTTTCAGCCATCTAATTAAGAAAGGGCTTGTGTGAGTAAGCAGGTAGCTTGGGAGTCAATCTGTTGTGAACAGCGCAAATTTCATTTGTGCAAAGAGAAACCTGGGGCTTAGGCTGAATTATCAAATGAATTATAACAACAGATCACTTGCCTTTGCAGTGATTTAATTATCAAAGATTTTCCAAATGAAGGGGAGGGGGGAACCAGAGGAGGGACAGAGCATTTCTTGAGGGAAATGTCAGTTTGGCAGTTACACCCCTTACCTATGGATGTCTGGCCAAGGTCATTAAGGGAAGGTGATGTGTTGCGACCATTTGTGTTGCCAAGTGCCAGCTTTTCCTTGATGTGACATATCTATAGCCACGTAGAAATCAATGTGTAAATCAAAGTATTCAAGAGACAACAGAGTACGGAAGGCCATTTTTGTCACCAGAAGAAAGAAAGTCAGCCACCATCATGTGTTTTAAAAGCACATCAGACAGAAAGATGGGAGAGCGAAGAATTAAGCCAGTTTGAGTGGTGAACTGAGGCACAGAAAACTAAAACCTGGGATGGACCTAGAAGAGAAATCTAGGACAAAGCTCAGAGCTGTAGCCAAAACCAGGCCTGATCTTCAACATACCACCCAGTAGGAATCATTTCTAGGAAAAAGTGTTATGCTATTAGTGGACATTTGTAGGATTACCTAGAAGGTGTCCAAACTTCCAGTTTAAAGCATCATGGGAAGATGAAGAGCACAGAAGACTACTGTAGACAAGCTGGTCTGTGCCAGCCTAGTAGCAATACAGAATCCAAAAACAGTGGGATCAAAAAAATACATTCAAGCCTCTTAAGCACAGCTGCATGAAAATTGGCAGTATGGCATGGATTTCTGGAAGAAAAAGCAGTGCTAAGTAGAAAAAAGATGGAAATCATGGGTAACCCAACATTACCTATTCTCTTAGGATATTGCATCCACATCCCAGGCTCCTTCCTGACACTGAAGGGAAATGGATCATGAATCATCAGTCAGCCCTTTGATATGCACTGACCACATCTACAGTGCTTTTTGGAACAGTCACGTTATTTCACCCATAACCAGAGCTTTTCAGCGTTGTATTTTGATATGCTGCACAGAAACCTACTAAGACATGGTTACAGTTCCCACACAGCTTCAGTGCTTATTGTCTGAGCTCGTTACCATTGCTCTTACTTGCTCATAGCGCTAGCTCAAGGCCTGGTATCCAAATCTTAATCAGGAATGCAGCTCAGTTAAGATTCATGTACCATTCAAACAAGGCAAACCACCTCTCCCATCGTTAACTTTAAGTTAGCAATAGTTGGCATACCACTTAAATATAACCCCAGTTTATCCCCATTTTACCCCAGTGAGTTGAAGATTTCAGCAGGAGGCAAAGAAGCTTCAACAGGGGAAAATAAAAATGGTGCTCAAGTCATTAAGAATGTTGGGAGGTATTTCAGTGTATGGAGACCTGAGAAAGATCAGGCTGGGGTAAGTGACATGCTGCTGTTGCTGCTTGAATGAATGGTACTGGAATTTTTCTGTTCACGTACACTCTCTTCAGTTGCCTCTCTGTACTTCTTTCAGACAGGTTAGCATGTTTCCTGTGCAAGGAGCTCACTGTCTTTCTCAGATGAATTATCCAAAGTACCTCAGACACTTCAACATTTCTTGTCAGACTCATAAAACAAGTCTTACCTCAGATGGCAGTGAATCCTACATGCCCTGGCAGTAACAACAGGGCAACAAAGGGAATCATTAAATGTCAGTAGAGCTGAGAAAGACCTCTATGTCCCACTACCAGAAAAATAGGATGCGTCTCCAAGAGTGGCAGTCCTGACTGCTGCATACCGGAATGTGTGAATGTAGAGCCAGATGTGCCAAGTTTTATTAACATGGGTTTCCTTTGAAAGGAGTAATTCACTTATGGACCTTACAATTAGGTCTGAGACTCTGCTTTTCTGTGACAAAGAGCAGTAAAGAAAGATGGGAGTATGTTCACCCAACTCAGTGCTGTGTGGACACAACCAGGTGCAGAGAGAAGGTGCAAATCTAATTAGGGGACTTGTAGGATTGTATCTGTCCCTTCTGACATGCTTTTTTCCACCTGCTTTTCCTTACTGACAGTTGAATGCTTGGAATATCCACTGCTTACCTGAACATACAGTGGGGGAGAAAGCTGGGTGTGAATTGACTGGTGCAAGGAAGCTTCAAGGAGCTGCAGCCCATCACCACAGATGGTGACTTTCCAGAATGTCTTTGGGGTTATACCTGGAATATAGATGTGAATTCCTGGATGTCACTTGGGGCAAGCAAGAGTGAATCAGACAGTAACTTTCTGCACTGTCCCCAGTTAATTCTGTATTGTGATTTAAAACAGCTGAGGGGCAGGCTAAAGCTTCTTGGTTGGTTGGTTGGTTTTTTTGACCAAGAAAAGGTACGTTCATTCTGGTAAGAGTGGCCATCTCTTTTCAGTCTGGTATGGCCTGGAGCTTTCCTACAGTCCCTAGGAAACAGAGGAGAGCTCATGCTGGGCCTTGGTAAAAGAAGCCACAAGAATCAGATACTTGCAACCAACAATAATGTTCTGCAGAGAAGCTAACGGTGGCTGAGGTTTTGCTGAGGCACTGAGTGATAAACATTTGCTAACCCTGCTAAAGAGATATGCAGACACTTAGACAATCTTGGAATTCAGGAGCAGTTGGCTGATACCCAACCAACCAAAAAAAGCAGATGCTAAAACCTTGTTTAATATTCTGCTGACAGTGCTGTGAAGGTTACATGTGAATAAATGGGAAACAGCTGCCCGCTGCTGCATTTCCACTGCAGCACTGTCCAATATGACCCACTCGCTGAAATATGAACATTGCGGTGAATTGGCTCTGCTCCCTGAACTTTGTGTGAGCCTGAGGTGGGCTGGGAGTGGGGAATGACGGCTTGGAAAGAAGGATGGACAATGCGCAGCTTCCTGTACAGTGATATAAGGAAAAAGAAAGAAATCTAAGCGGGGAAGGAGTGGGGGCTGCAGATTGCAGGCTTAAATGGTGCTAAAGTAAGAAGGGGTAGTTCAGACTTGAGGAACTAACCCAATTGTAGACCAGCCTCCTTCCATCCTTGTAAAAGCATTTATCTTGACTGCCAGCGGGTTTTGAACAAGGCTTCTCCGGTGTCACAAGCACGAGCTGCTATATCATAAGCTACAAAGCCTGTGAGACATGGCTAAGAGGCCAAACTCTGCTCCATGCTGAGTGACAAGAATTTGTCAGTGGGCTACACCAGCCCACACCTGGCTGCAGGCTCAGCACTTTGGCAGTGCTAACATCCAACATTGATATGGTGAGTTCCTGCAGGTCTGCCACCTATTGATGTTTGGCAGGCTAATGCAACCCCAAGAAAACAGCACCTTTGGGTGCTGCAGGCTGTTAGTGTCCAGAACTCGGCAGCTCAGCTTTTGCAAACAGTCATGGAACGAGGAGTACATCAAGCACTGGTGGCTAGGCCAACAGTCAGAGACCAGTCCCTGTACTTACATCAGCCCAGCTGTGCAGGGGATGCTGAAGAAAGGTAGCTACAGCCCCTGGTGGCAATGTTAAAGTGCAGCAAATTCCCTTTGGTACTCAGGACTGCAGGCCAGGTATGGAGCTAGCTGCAGTGTCAGTGATGAAGTCAGCAGCATCACATTCACAAACAGCTCCTTCAAGAAGCCCAGTTCTGGGAACCGAGCACAGAGATGGTGGAAAAGTGCCCAGCTGAGGAAACCGAGGCTCCACCAAGCAGTGACTGTGGTGCAGCCCAGCAAAGCATTGCTATCACAAGCTTTGGTCATCAATACAGAGGCTTTGAATCTGACCAATATGTGAATGACCTCTTCAGTTATCCAGCTGATTAACTCAGTCATTTGCCCTAGGCTAGGCAGAGCACTCACTGCAGTCTGGTGGGGTCCACATAGAGATGTCTACAGAGTGGCGTACAAAATCTTACAGCTGTTGATTTTGGGTCTGCTCCAGGATCATGGAAGTTGAGATTTCCTCATTTTAAAGCAGTGGACCTCAGAGGTCTAATCGCTTACACTGTAATTTCATTTAAGTGCACACATTTATTCCCAGGATAATCTTTGCAGGACTGACCCCTGCTAGAGTCCCAGCACATCATACACACTGTGCATGCTCCTGTTACAGCCTGAGACCAGCAGCTTGTTGAATTATTCCTACATTTACTCTTTTCCTTAATTGTTTTGAACTTGTCATTAGAAGAGTTGAAGCAGGAAGAAATATGAATAATAAATTGTATGGAGAAGCAGATACTGTGCCTTCTACCTATTGCACAAGCCTAAAATCCTAGGAAGTGGAAACAGGGATTCTGTTGGCATTAGCAGGTAAGGTAGAAAAGGCTCTCTCTTCAAGAAGTAGAAATGAAGCATTGACAAAACTTAACATTTCCTACAGCTGTTGTCAGGGGAAGGGTTTAATGCCCTTGTGTCTCCAGTGGGAGTCACGCGGATGTATGGAGAATGGATGTATGAATTTTCAAGTCTTTTATAGTAAATACATGGAATAGCTATTGAAATAACAAGAGGGAGCCGCCAGAGAAAAGGCTAGTTTTCAGCAGTAACATGGCATCCATAAGGTCTCTCTTTTCAGTCTTCTCCGCTGTGCAATGCACATCTTCTTCGGCCACTGATGCCCAGCAAGGAGGCTTCCTACAGCTGCCTGGGACAAGAAACCTCTTCAAGAGCATCACCTGAGTGCAGTACAAGATCTGCAAATGGTCAGTGTTTGGAGCTGATGCCTGGGCACTGGAGAAGCCTGGGTTTTAAGAAGCTGGGAGAGGCTGGGAATGTGGATTTGGGGCATGGATAATACCTCGTGCTTTCAGCAGGAACTGAGAGGTTGTGTGGAGCGGTGGGCATTTGAGGCCTGTGAGGAGAAGAACCAGACAACCAAGCAGTACACTTCATGTGTGCCATGCGGGAGAACAATGTGGTGAATTTTTCTGGGTAGAGCTGTTTGTCTGTACCAAAACTATGTCCTCATCTATGAACAGTGAAGCAATAAAGCAACTTTTGTTGATAACATGCTAAAAATAAAGAGGGAGATCAGTCTTCTGTTAAAATGGAAGGGAAGTTCAATAAGGTCTTTGTCCAGTCTCCTCACGGAACAGTGACTTCCCAGACAGCTTGATCCTGGAAACAGAAGGGAAATGTATTTTGTGGCACACAGGCTGGGAGGGGAACCAAAACTGGCTATTAATAATCAGGCCCATTAGTCAAGCACACAGTCACACAGCAACATTTATTCTTTGTTTCACCAAAAACGAACAGTAATTAAGTGGAACTGGCTGGTGAGTTTGTTCTGCTACTGACCCAGAGGCTGGGGAAGAGGGAACTTGTGACTGCTCTCAGACAGGCATTAAACGGAAACACCCCTGGCTGTACCATAAATACATAGCAACAGCCGTCACAGCTCAGACTGAGTCTGCCTCGGCTGACATCCTGGCTCCAGTGTCATTGGAAAGGAGTACATGCTAAAAGCTGTCATACGAAGAGGCCTCCAGTGAAGCAGTGGGAACAAACACAGTCACACTGTGCAGTTGTTCTTCGTTTGTCTTCATGCTGCCTTCTCTGCTCCTCTTCAGTACTCTAAGAGTTTTAACTTTGGAACTAGGGCTCAAGATCCATCTCCAAGCTGAATTCACTGGTAATGTTAGGTTCCCACTGTTGTACCTAAGCTGACAACAACAGTGTATTGTCTTTTCATCCAATGAATCACAGGTTTCAAAACTGACATAACTCTTTTCCTGCTCCGTCAGTGTAGTAGTGTAAATTGGGATATGGCTGCACAGGGGCAGAGCAATGCCTGGGGACTATGCCACAGCACAGACCTCTGAGGCTCTTTGGCCATAAACAGCAGATGTTAGGGTACAGGTGTTTTGAGGCAGAGGCAGGAGCACGACTTAGGGACTTGAGGCAAGAGGAGGGATTCTGCATTGGGAAGGGTCACTCCTGGGAAGTGGATTAAAAAGAAATACCTGAATGGCTGTTTTATGAAGCAAAGGAGTAAAATACAGTAAAGGAGTAAAGTTCCCACTCTGATGACCTTGGCTGTTTTCCATGATAAGCACCAAGGGGTTCCCATGCCCACCTGCAGGTTAGATCTGCGTGTAATCGAGGCCTTATTCCCAGACAGATCTGCGATGTTGAAATTTGTCCCAGGATACACATCATATCCCTCTGCAGCAGAATCCTCAGGCAGACAGAGGCCATCAGGAACATCTTAGTTATAAGGTGAATTTTCCTGTGTTGTATGGGTAGCCGCAGGCAGGCACACAGAGAAAATGGGGAGGAGCAGCACAGATACCACACACTTTTTCTGACCCATGGTACAGTTCATCAAGTACCGTGCTTGAGCAAGGCCAGACAGAGTGTCTCCAGATGAAGGTGTCAGAAGCTCTGAAGCAGATGTGTGGGAGATAGTCTGAAATCTTGGAAGATTTAATCCAATGTCATGCAGCAAGGACTTTTCTATCATTTGAAGAATTTTTTTAGCTTGATAACTCTGCTAACTCTTGGCAGTGGGTGAGGATTTCTGTGCTGTGCTTTCCTGTATAGAATAGATTATTTGAACAGTTTATTCAATACTGCAGTGAAAAATGGTGGCAGAGCAGAGATGGCAGTGTTTGCATCTACTACCTTTTTTCACTCTCTTGCTGCAAAGATTTCAAACATGTTTCCTCCAGACGGGTTTATAAAGAGTTCATCCAGCCCTGGATGGAAATACTGATATCTGAAATGTTGAAGTGTGTGGGTGGGCAAAGTCCTCTTAGCTGCATATTTTGCAAATGAGAACTGAGAAAAGGGATTTTCTTCTTTAAGACTGGAACGAAAACAAACAAACCAAAGAAATAAAAAATGATGTAATGGGGTCATCACAAAATTGTTTTCCTTTCAGTATAAACTGTCATAATTATTATTTAATGATTGCAATTGAAGAATGGTCCCCCTGAATATAGGCATAAGCCCATCTGTTAACTGTGAATCATGCAAATAATGTGACATCCGAGACTTCAGAGAAGGGTTTAACTGTTTTGCAGCTAGCATTCCCAGTTCTCTACCCACTGTACATTCAGCTTTACGGTCTGCCTGGGAGGACTTGGTTAGAATTCAGGTAGTATCTGTTTATCCTTTAAAGATTATGAAAGTAATGCCTCATGAGTCCCTGCCAAGAGTGAGTTAGTGAATACCTCAGTGTTAGCTCTGGGCCCAGACCAAAATACCACCCTGCATAACAACGGCCTCCAGCTTTAGAAAAGTTCTGCTCAGGATGAGCCCTGAAGAAAAAGCTTTTTACTGATCAGCTTCATAATCATGGTGCTGCCTGGCAAGTTCAGGTGGTACCTTAAGCTGTTACAGGAGGAAAGGCACGTGTTTTAACATGTGTGACTGTGTCTGAGACTCTCCTCACCATCATCTGTGCTGTGAAGCACCTTTCAGGGAATCACATCTAAGCCTCAATGCTGCAAGCTATTCCTGCAGGCAGAAATCTTTGTGAAGCCCACAGGGGCTTTGTGAACCCTTCCGAGGGTTCTCTGCACAGCGAGGCCCAGCTCTGGGTGGGCTGAGATGGGCTTTGTGACGACAGCATGTCCGGTATCTTGTGAGTGACTCACCCACTTGCCCGTAGACCCTTGTTAAGTGGCACTGAAGGCAATGCTAAGTTGTCCACAGCCAGAGCATGGAGCCAGACTGTGGAGAAACGTGGGAATAAAAAATGAACAAGTAGATTTTCAGGCTCCGTCAAGAATTTCCTGAGGTTCAGGAGAACCAGACAGAGCACCAAAGCACAAAATGTGCACATTTCATGCGTGCACACAGTTCAGGTGTTGGTGTTGATACTGAGGTCCATGCTGAGTCTCCCCTGAGGAATCAGCCCTGCTATGCAGGAAAGAACAAAATTCTGTTCTCAGCAAAAGCTGAACTGTCCACATGGGTTATTTGTCCATCATGCAGAGAAACAACCTAGTCTCCTTGTTATCTTGTTGATAAAATAAGGCCGTTATTAGCAATTACTATGCATTATCATCAATCATGCTAAAATCATCCAGTAAGCAGTGCAGATGGGCTGTAAGACAAGTTTGATTCTTAGTGCTAAAACAAGTGTCTGCTTTAAATGACTAAAACGGAGTGGCTCACCGCCATGTGAGCACCTCTCAGGTTGTCTCTTAGCAACTGGCCAGCCAAAAACAGATGATCAGCACATCTGAAAGCTTCTCCAGATTTCCCTGAAGCTCCTGGGTCTTGGAATTGTGCTGAACTCCCTAAAAATAGGCATTGCTGCAAGAGCTGTCCTACTTATGAGGAAATAATAATAATATTCTAGACCATGGGCTGGAGAGCAGGCTCTGTTTTAAGTTCTATCCCCAACTGATTGCTCAACTGATTTTTGTCAAGGTCCACAAGGATGTGTGGGGGACCTTGGTGGAGGGTGGCTGCCTTGTACTTCTGGATCCATGTGGAACCTGCTTTTTAGATAAACCTCCCTGCTAGGGGTCTCTAAATGACCCTGTACTCTGCCATCTGGCCCTACCTGAGCTAGATCTCAGCAACTTATCTAGAGCACTGCAAATCTCTTCTGTGAGTGGTGTTTAACCATCTGGGGGATCTGCAACGACTTTCTTCACGAGCTCACTCATGAAAGTAAAGCTTAGGACTGCTTCAGACAGAATTCTCTGCAGGACAATGTAGCTGTTCACTGACAACAGTAAGGCAAATCAGAAATGTTCCTAAAAATTAGCAGTAACATCAGACTAGGCTGAATTTCTTCAGTTATCTGTGGGAGAATGAGTTTTTATAAATAAACAAAAGCATTGCAGAATTTTTGAAGAAGGAAGTTCAAAACAAAGCCAAATTGTCAAAATAGCCCAAAGCCTTTCAAAACAACACAACTCTTTCAGCCCAAACACAGGAGCATTTTGAGGCACGCTGTACTGGGCAAAACAAGATTGCGTGGGAATGCAGAAGGGGAAAGGCAGCCCGCCCTGCTGAAGCAGTGGGCTCGTGACCGCATGCATTTGCATAGCACTTTGTATTGACAGATTGTTTGTGGGGGAGTGGTAGTAATGATTTTTCCCTTTCCCTGAAATAGAAATGATGCAGAGACAAATCAGTATATTTGCTTGGGACCCTTAGTGGCCTAAGCAAGAAACAAGCTCCGGGAAACTTCCTTTGCTTTTAAGGTTGCCATCCAATGGACTATAGGTTTTCTCCTTTAAAGCTGATGGCAGCTAGACCTATTTCATGCAAATCTGAATGGGCAATAAATATCTAAAAGTCCAAACATCCACGAGACTGCAGTTCCAAAACCTATTGAAACATGACATTATTTTTGTTGTTTTCCACATGCCTGTTTGTGGTATAGATCGTCTGCTGTGGCTATAAAAACAAAACACATTCAAACAAAAACAGCAGATTGCACTCTGCCAAGACAAACAGCACCAAGTGCTGTCGCTTGTTTCAGTATCTCCTTCAGTATCTCTTACCCTCCTGTTCCTAGCATTTGTACGGTTCTAGCTGGAAACCAGGAACCATCCCAACCTTTGGAGCAACAACTCCCTGAGCACCCACCACAGGCAGTTCCAGCTACCTACCCCTCCTCATGGCAGCGAGGGGCCTCCTCCTAGCACCTCTAGATGGCTGGGGCAGGGGATGGGGAAGGCAGGAAGGGTAAAGAACAGGTCTTTTTCCATGTGGAAGGTCTAATACCAGCTGGGCACCTGGGGAATTGGGCTTCGTGGCTTCTGAGGTTGGAGAAGGCCTGGGCACCTGTTCGAGGAGGTACCTGTGAGTAGCTGCACTGCAGAACAAGCTGCCAGAAAATGGGATGTTTGGCAGCTCTCTTCAATGCTGTCTCACTGCACCTCACCGAGGGACTGACTAACTGTGAAGTGTCCTGAAAATACAGAAGTGCTAAGTATGATTATTACTGCCAAAGGTACTGAATGCTACCAGAAGCTCATGGTGCTGAGTTGATTTCTAAGCCAAAGGTACAGGTTTCCAGCAGTCCTCCACAGGGCGAAGTGGGTGAACTTCCCCAAACTTCCTTCTGAAGGCTAATGAAACTCCAGGCAAGCCAAGCTGCCTCGGGCCAGCACAACAGCTCTGTCAGCCAAACTCACATCCAGGCAGGGATTAATCATGTAGGCAGAGGAGAGTAGTTGTTTTAACAGGAGAAAGGGTAAGGATGGTAATAAAGAGATAACTGGTGAGCTGGTATTAACTGTGACCTCTAAACAAGAGGTGGAAAGCATGTCCAATCACACAATGCATTTCGGACTCAGCTCTGAGTTCAGTCTGCTCTAAATTAACACTCTTTCTGCCCTTAATACTACAAACTCAGACACAATTTCTGTTCTCTCTGTCATCTCTGACATGTGCACAGGCAGCTACCAAATCGTGGCTCTTTCCAGGGTTCAATAAACATCATTTTCATCAGCAAAAGACCCCTGTGCTTGGCCCTGGCCCTCCCCCACACAAACAGACAGGAATGATGGCAGATCTTTGCAGCTGAGGACTTGAATAAACCACTCTGGGATGTGTCTGCTGCAAAAGCAATGTGGGGGAGAGGAGAGTCCAGCTCTCTCCGTTCGCTGCAGCTGCACTGAAACAAACGTTTTAAGACCCAAAGTCTGCTTTAGTTTGTTCACAAGATTCATGAATTTGGATAACAGAAGAATCCCTAAAGAAACATACAGATTATAGCACAATCATTCAGATATCTTACTTCTTCCTTGTTACAACCAAATTTCACTTGAAGATTGCTGTGGGACTATTACAAGAAAGATGTGTAAAATGAGCAGATGCAAAGCTTGGTGCACAGGTCAAATAATTCAAAGGAAGGAGCCTAATGAGCTCTCTACTCTTCACCCCCCAATTCTTAATGGCTGCTTGAAAAATTATGTTCACTGGGTTCATATCTCTGGGTATTTCCAAGGCAATTTGTACACCTTCATTTATGTCACACAAATTTGTCATTGACTGGCCCAAAAATTTACATAGGGAGAAAGCCTTACACGCTTCTCAACAATTCAGGAATTCAGCAATCAGTCAGTCAAGCATTCATCAGCTTCAGCTGGTATAAATTGTGGCATTATCTAAAATTCATCTGTCTTTATTATACCCTGCTACAAAGGAAACAAGAAATCTAAGTGTGCCCATCCAGCAAACAGCAGCTTGGTCCCACAAAAGAGAGAGATAATTTACTGCAAAATCAACAAAGGGAAAACGAGCTGAGCAGAGAAGCTGTGTTGCATGGACAGGGGGAAAGAGGCTTTCATTTCAGGACTGCTCATTAGCATTGTATAGAAAGCTGGGTTGCAGGATTTCAACACATGCCTGCCTCTTCTGGGTCTCATAAATCATCCAGCAACACAATTCCTGGTTAAATGGAGCTCTCACTTATTTCTTCTTAAATAAAAGGACACGTGTCCAGGGTTTGGAGGTGCTGTCAGGTAGTTTGTTTGTAAAGGAGTAATTGCACAGATTCCAGTGAAAAATACACACAGTATTCCTTCTGATTTATCACTGTATTTTCATTCCTATGTACCTAGCAGGGAATCATGACACAGGCTGCAATATGGGGCAATGCACATGATATTTAAACAAAGGAATTGTGAACTAAATCAGCAATCAAAGCTGCTGTATAAAGTCCTGGTTTTCAGAAGGTTCCACCCGGTGCAGAAGTGTGGAGGAATCAGGGTTTTTATAGAGACTATCTGTTATTTATGTAAATAGTCCAACGTTGCAATAATACACTGTGTTTGTGAGCTCCAGAGACTGACGCCCATAGAAAGATGGGTTTATAAGACACCCCTCCATCCTAGGAGGATGAAAGAGTTGAGCAGCTCTGTGTTTTGTTACCCTTTGACCCTTTTCCTCAGAGTGTGGTCATGGGGAAGCAGACAGGGAGAGCTATTCTGAGCAAATTAAATTCCCTTTCCCAAAGCTGCGTGGGACCTGTTTACCAGAAGGGAACCTTGCTGCCAGTGCCCCAAGCACACGCTGTGAAAAACAACCTCCGGGCACTGGACACTACCACAAACCAGCATGGGCCTGTGGGCCAGGTTCACCCTGTGAGTGCCTCCAGCCACCCCACCTGCTGCGGCACAAGGCACATGGAGCGTGGCCGCTCAGGTTGCGTGAAACCCAGCTGCCTGTGGCTGCGGGCAGCTCGGTGCTTTGCAGCGGCAAAGCGCGGCTACCCTGTCTGCGTGCTGGTCACCTCCACTGGTGAAACCCAGCAGCCTGCTGCAACGCAACCCAAACTGACATCTGCCCCCTGACACTGAGCCACAGAGCATAAAGCAAATAAAGCAAAGAAAATCTTGTTTCCCTGCCACCCTCCTGGAATGTGCACACGACAAATTGTAATTTTCATTGATAGCGATTAATTTGTGTAGGAACTGGGACAGAGACACAAAACATCCTTACTTGTGCAGGGGGCTAAGAAATGCAGGCCAAAAGGTTTGGTAATGAGAAGGATCAGGATAGTTTGGGTTCTCACACCAACCTTGACTGCTCCTGCCTCATTTCTTTGGGGCCTTGTAGGTAGATTGTGCTTCATGCATTCAGAAGTTGCTGAAAACCATTTTTATCCACCACACAGCAAAGCGGGGTTATGTTTGCTCACACACTCCTCAAGGGAGTTTGAAACTGCAACTGCAACTCTGCAACTAAACCAGCTGCAGAGCCCTCCCCAGACACTAAACACAAGGGCAAAAATACACCAAAGGCACCAATGCCAAAGAGCAATGCGTGGGGACTGTCCTGGGGGTTCAGGTAAGAAGTAACACCTGTCCATGGTTCCAGACAGGAGTCCAGCTGGGAACCCTCCCCGGCTAACCCCTTCCGAGAGGCACAAAACAAAAACCTCTCCAACTTCCAGAAAATCAGAGAGAGAGAAACCAATACCCTTTCCTCCTGGCTCATGTCTCACTCCGCAATTAGCAGGCAGCTCAGCCTTGTTTACCACTTACAAGCACGAAAGGGTTAAGGAGAACCTTGCACAAACTTTGCTGCGAGCTGAGCTCGCAGCCTCCCTCCCTTCCCTCCTCGCCTGCTGCCGAGATGCAGCAGCGCCGGAGCTCTTCCGATCCTCTCTGCTCTGACTGTTGCCTACCGCTGCCGAGGGAGGGGACTGGCTGCCGCACGCCGTTTCCATCCAAGCGGTGAAGCCTATGAAGAGAAGTCTCCTTGCCCCTTCTACTGCCTGCGAAGGAAGGGCATCAGCACGGGTGCTGTTGGGTCAGTCAGTTGCCATCTCAAGACCTGGAGTAAGAGCCATCCCTGCCAGCAAACCATGTGAATTCAAGAGCAGAGAAGAAAGTGCATTTGGCATGCCTGTTGCTAAAAAGACAGTATCGTGACTCCAGCAGTAAGACAACAAACCTTTCCTGCACAAATCCCACTACTTGGGAGGAGATGTTCCTAGATAAATCACCAGCAAGCTCATGGTCTGAAACAGCTGCTCTAGTGCCTAGTCCCAACACCCCTGCCTGCTCTGAAAGGTAACTATGCTTTATTCTGTTCTCTTCCTATGCACTCCCACAGCTGAGACCCTGACATACTACCTTGCACTTCAGCATGAGAACAAAAAACACCACCTGCCACTGAAAGAAGAAACACCCCTCTCTTTCCTCTCCCTCAGATCCTCCCTGGAGAAAATGCAAGCCATGAACAGAATTGATACTTTAATGCTTTGTTTGCATTTCTTCAATGCTATTTTTAATTTAAAGGTCACCTAGACATAACACACCTGGTCATGTCTGTGCTCAGAAAGAAACCTTTCTGCACTTGTCAGCACAGAGCAGTTTAAACTAACAGCCTTGGAGTAATCGTTCTATTCTGTCCCACTTTATTCTTTGTAGTAGTTTTAGTATTGGGTGGAAATGCAAAAGAGAACTCGGAAAAGCTGCTTGTACTTTCAAAGATGCCTTGCTAACAAGTGACACTTAAACTGAATACAGGAGTAACAGGAAGGGAGTAGGCGAGACAAGACTTTTATTGTAGTTGCAAAATCGATTTGTGCTGTCTGCACTGTTCTGAGGAAAATCTTCCTTTCTCTCTGCTCCTCCATGACCTACAAGGTGCAGAGGGGCCGTGCAGGCTTCCCAAGAACAGGCCAGATCTTGAAAGCTCCTGATGTTCCCCAAACCCTGGTAGCTGCAGAGGGAGGATGGTAATTTCAATGCCCTGAAGTTTTGGCTCACAAATTTGCTGTCTCAGTGAGACGCACACTAGAAAAAACTTACTGTTGTTTTGTTTGGGGCTTCTATGTTCATTACTGTATTTCTGTTAAATGAAATACGCTGTGTTTTCTTGTGTTGTTGTTGTTTTTTAATCCCTGCTTAAAAATGAGTACAAACTGCTAAATAAGTGTCTGCTTGGAATCGGTCTGTATCTGCTGAGCATTGCTGAGCACTAGCGGTGCTTGGCACTTCTTAGTGGATGTGTTGTCCAGCCAGAGAAGGATGGCTAAGCCTTGATCAACAACTTGGGTCACAGGGAATTTGGGCTCTAGTTATGCTGCTCTGCTCTATAATAAACCTCTACTTACTACCTCCGTCCATGGACTAGGGGGCTTCTCAGGGTACCCAGGGAGGTTTTGCCTCCAGTATTCTGAGTCATACAAAGTTATCATGCCAACCTGCTTTATACACAGGTTTTTCAGAGTCTTTGTGTACTCACTTATGTTCACATGCCACTGGTCTCTATGGTCTTCAAGCTCATATTCCTTACTGGAGAGCTTGCAAATTTGAATCTACTAATATCCAAAAAGATACACTCACTGAGATAAGTGGTAGACTGAAAAGCAAAAATCTTTGGGGTTGCCTGGAGCTACTGAATTACTTCTGGAAACGATGTAGTTAATTTCACAGCTTTCAATAGCCTGAATAGTTAATTGCTCCTCACAATTCTACAGTTGAGACTACAAAAAATGAAAGCTGTGCCAACTCCCCATTGCTAATAGTTTCTACTATTAATCTGCGCCCTTATTAAGAAGTGCCCAGCAGAGCCTTGCTAATTCAAAGTCTTGGTTTGTAGTTAATTACTGAACTTAAGATTAATGTCCTTAACATTCTGCAGTCTAATGTTATGAAGTAAAGCCATTAGGCTCTCTGTTCCTTAAGGAGTGAAACCAGCTCAGGCTTTTGCTCTCAGTAAGACGGCAGATGACATGGGCAAGGACATTGCTCTGTACTTTAACTCATGCATATGTTAGATTCCTGACTGGCTGCATTTCATTATCAATAGAGAAATCATACTGTACGAACACAGCTTTAATACGGCCAGTAACCTTCATACCCTCTAATTTCCACTTTCTGCATAACACAAGAATGGTCCTTGTGAGGGAACAACCTCCATTTAGATATGCAAAGTGGGAAAATCACAGGGTTAAGATGTATTGCTCTATAACTGAGAGCCAAAGTGCTTGACCTTCACCTTCGTGTCCCCCCACTTTTGCCCCAGCACTAAACCTGCTGCTGGAGTCAATGCCACAGACTATATAACAAGGTCGCAAGAATTTTGCAGACATGGATCCCTTACTTTTCATTTTGCTCACTGCCGGAGATCTTGAGACCAGACAAACAGACTACAAAACCTCCACAAGCCTGTATCTCTGAATGCCCAAGCACACATACTACTTGCTCTGTCACTGGCACACTTCAGGGCGCTGTAATACAGCGCCCACACGGGTGGGGGCCTGTGTTGCCAAGAGGTGGAGGGCTGTGGGGGCCCAAGCTGCACCTTCTGTTCACAAGCCCGTTTTCTGGGTTCAGCACAGACGTACCCTCTGGAACCTCTGGACACATGGAAGGGGAGGCATCCACACAGGCACATAGGTCAGAGCACTCATGCTTCCATTCACCCCCAAAGCACACTTCATGCTACCTCTCTCTCCATCCCAGCTGTGAATTCACTTGCGTGACCAACTGCCTCTGCCTTCTATTTCTTACACTAGGAACCTGTTGCACGTCTCCTCGGATTAGCTAACGATATTAAAATGGCCACCAAGTTCTTAAGAGCTGTATTACTAATTACAGCATTTTTGTGGACACCTTTCTTGTTTATAACAGCATTATCACAGAAAGGCTTGCACGATAATGTTTCTGAGTCACCGGTGACTGGTTACTTCATGTTTGGGATTGCAAATCTAGGAAAACAAACATCTTGAAAGACTAGGAATATTCTATTGTAAACTGAATATATCTAATATACCTGAAGTATTTTATTTTAAAGCACCCAAAGTCACCTGCAGTAAGGAATCACTGAAATCTGAGGATGTTCTTATTTGGCTCAGTCTGATAGATCTGTGGCTGGGTTATTAATTTGTTTGCCCTTTATCCTGAAAACAGTTGTTTGTAGAAATCATCAGAAGATGTTTGAAGTGTGTACAGGAGGGAAACCCCAAACTAAACCCCAGCACATCCTGACTGAAGCTTTCAAACCTAAAATCCTTCCAAGCTGTTCAGCAACAAGCTGAGCATTTTGAAACAAACCTTTCTGTGCATACCCTAGACTTGGGTGGGCTGGCAATTTCTTGCTAGTAACCCCCCCCCCCTCCACAAAAAAGTGCATATATATATATATTTTTTTTTTAACAGTACTGTATTTGTTTGTAAGGATTTCTCTGTGTATACTGTAAAGCCTATTTTCTGGAGAAGTTTATAATCTGCACATAAAAAATATACTTTGGCTTGGTTTGCAGCACTTGCAATGGGTTACTTCAGTTTTTATAGCAAAAACAGGTGTTGCTGAATATAGGCACCCTGACAACCCAACTGTTATTTGCCCAAGAGAGTTTAAGGGGAGATTTTTCAAACATAGCTAGGGGATACTGGAAGCGCAAGTCACATTGATGGTGCCTAAATGCTTGAAAATCAACTTCTCATTTCCATTGCTCCCCTTTCTCATTCCAGTCCTGCATGATTGATGTCTGCTGGAGACAGCACCTGATCAGCCCTGGTCAGATAGTTTAGATGTCATGGCCCAGGTTGATAGACTGGAAGTATGCAAGCATTGACTTTGGTAGAAGACATGCTAAAGATTCTTCAAGATTCTCACCTCTTCTAAGTTAAGAGCAAGACGAAAGCATATTACTTATGTATTGTTGCTTGTGGGTCTGTGAAGGTTTAGAATATTTGTGACAGTTAAAGAGAAATGATGCTACTGCAAGCAATATGCCCTTGTAGCTGAGATGAACACTCACTCTGACTTGCACAAACAGCCCAGAGCCCTGCCTAAACCAGACTCTTCTTTTCCGTTCCCCACTTTCTAAGGTTCCAAAACTTTTGGGTCAGACCCCAGAAAAATACTAAGCACCCCTTTTCTGCTTGCTCACACCCTCCTACAGAAAGTACAGCACAAAATCCACTACCCATGCAGAAGTCAAATCCCCAGGCAATGTTTTCCATCAGCAATTTGGCCCAGCCTAGCAAGCCTATTACCAAGCACTATTCCCTAAATTGGCCCGATATTCCCTAAATAGGATTGTTGTCCTCTCAAATGTTTTGATACTGAAGAAGGTAAGCTGGGAGGTAAAAACAGAGTACACAATTCCCAGCATCCCTCGTCCAAAAGCTCAACACAGCAGATGTTTCCCCATCACATGAACCAAAGTTGGTCTGTCTTGCTTGTAATGAAAGCCTGAAAATCAGCTCCCTGATGACTCAGGCCTCCAGATTCCAACCACCTCCCTCTGAAGAACAGCAAGACATTGGTGCATGGGGAGAACTGAACCAAGTCAATAAAACATCCATATTTTAGAAACTGAGGGCCTGTCAAAGTAAAAATGGTTTGCAGCAATGTCTTTTGGGTGAAATAAAAGCATCTGAGCTTTTGTCATTTTGACCTAACGTTTCATTTTAATCTGACTGCCACAATATATCACCACATTAATATTATTCTATTTATATCTCATGTAGGTGTATACATAGTGAGCATTACAAATGACTGCATCACTTTGTTTCAGGGCTATCATTTTTGCTTCAACTAAGAATGAAATTCTGGTCTTATCAAAGCAGAACATGATGCTTTTTGTTTACAGAGAAATTTCAGCATTTAGGTTTTCTCTTTCCAGCTGGAAGAAAACACAGTGCTGAAAAAACAAGTTTTCTGATATGTTCTGCTGCCAGGGGATGACTGAAGTGTTGTATCCTGGGGCAGAGATGCCTCAGTGAGTCATGGAGGGCTCTGGCTGCCTGCTGAGTGCACCCTGGAAGAAAAACAGGGGTTCCGGTTAACTAGCAAGAAACACATGGTGGAGGACCCTGGATGGATTCATGTCTTCCCTTATTCTGTGACATCTAATTCCATAGACTGTGGGGCCTCCTTTTTACCCATAAGTAAGAAGTGTTACCAGAGGAGACTTTAACATTTAAATTTGCATGGTCTTTCTCTAAACTTAAAGGCTGAGTGTTTCTGGGTGGCTCACAGGAGCATAACATGGGATTAAACTCATTTCTTACCCAAAGATACCACATATAGGCTATGCTATTTTGGTACATAGTTTCATTTGTCTCTCCCCTTTTTCCTTCTAGAATGACAACTTGTTGACTATCCCTAATGAGAAGCTCAAAACTACGTATTTTAAGCAAGCGTCAGTAACCCTGGATTAGGAGAGAAAAGATCCCCAGCAGATTGCAACCTTCCTCAGCTCATACAGGGATAAACCACCCGCTGTGGGAGAAGCTGCAGAAAGCTCACTCTGGAGATGACCTAATGAAAGAAGGACCCGAGCATTTTCAGGACAAAAGAGAAGCCTGGTGGCAGTTTAAAACACAAGTTTTGTGCTTGTTATCATTATAAGAGCAACTGAAAAATGATTTCCAAAGACCTGTCTGATGCAATCTGCTTAACTCTGTGAAACAGAGTCGTGAGACCAACAAGATGGAGCACTCCTTGCTGAATTCTACTAAGAAGACGTCCTGCCATCTGTTCTAAGTCTCCTCTCTTGACCTGCTTTGAGTCTGGTGAGGTAAGACATGAAATTTGACATTAAATAGGGAAAATGGACCAAAGTTGACAGGGAGCAATGACTGAGATTTATTTCAAATTCCGTGGAAACCTGACTGGCCGTGTCCACTTTCCAACTCTGGCTACAGAAGTAGACACAACAGCAGATAAATATTCCAGCCTGTACATTTACGTGGGATTGTTCTTAACACTTCTGGCTATCCTTCTCATTTTGCTTTTCACCATGCTTTTGCGCCTGAAGCATGTTGTTTCTCCAATCATCACATCTCCAGAGAGCACTGAGAATGCCCAGCAGTTCACAGATGTGGAAATGCGCAGCAGGATTCCCACCACTTAGAGACCCCAGTGCAAAGAAGGCTCTGTGTTTGTGAAACATATTTCGTTCAGCAGAACTGTGGTGGAAAGAATCTCTGCATGCCTGTTGAGCCCTACAGCTTATTGCACAACCATCAACAGCAGCACAGAGCATCTGGTGAGTGTCATGCAACTCGGACTGACTGGCTGGGACACGCTGGCTGATGACACTACAGGCAACATGTGTGCAACACCCTCAATAAAATTTACATTATGGAAACCTACTGGTGTCAACAGACTCATATCCCTCTAAAGGTCCTTGCAGAAAATGATAAAAGTCACAGGACTGACAGCAAAAAATAAAAATACAAATAGAAAACAGAGAGATTCACACCAGAATGTGTGCAGGACCCTGTATTTGCTGACCTATCTCTCTGCCCTTAAATTCCTTGGCTGTGAAAAGAGATGACTCAACAAAGTTAAGTGATGTAAGTGCAAAAAGCCTATTGAAGAGCACATAAAGACATATCAGTAGTTCAGAAATTCTCAGACATTTCTCCCATTCAAGTAGGAAAACCTTAAACTGCTTAACTGCTTTTTTTTTTTTTTTTTCACCTGAATGGCAGATTTGCACAATGGAGTTTCACGTGCTGGAACTATTGGTTTCTGACATTAAAAGAACATACATTGAGCAGTTGCATTCCAGATATCAGAAAGAGATGTCACTTTTGAAAGAAGGAAGAAAATAAAATAAACTTTACCAAAGGCATAAAATAAAAAGAAAGCATCAGATGGAAATGAGCAGCAGGAGGGAAAAAATATTAAAAGACACTCTACCTCTCTTTCCTTGCTCTTCTTTATATTCACTGAGCTGACTACAGACACATTCGTATCTTTCAGCCTTCCCAGTATCACGCAGTAATTAAAATGCAGTGTGAAGTTTGTGAATCAAATGGGCATTGTTCTCCTAACAGACATAAATTCAGAATAACATTTCCTCTCATATTCATGTTGGGTTTTCTCTCTCAGAACACATATCAGTTCTTCCAAAGCTCTTTTTTTAGTTGTTTTTCTCTAAAGAAAGCTGAAGAAATGCCAGGACCTGGCACTGCAATAATGAACAGTGTGAACAGCTTTGGACATAGTCTAGTAGGGAACATGCAGATGGAAAGCAAACTGAGCACTGAAAGACAGGGCTGGATTCAGATATCCTGGTGGTTCGTTTGGAACAGTGAGGAAAAAAACAATTACTTAAATTTATAAAACAACAGTCTGACCCAATGCTCTCACCTATGAAAGACGTACAGAGATAGACTTAATTTCTGTGGATAGGAAAGATGGAATCAAAGATGGCATATCACTTCTGGAAGAGCCACTACCTCTTACAGAAAAACTTCAAATTGGATTATTTCTGCTATATCTCTGGTACTTTCCACATTTCAATATGCTTATTTGCCAATTCCCTTCTCTCCAAAGGGGCCTGGGAAATGTACAGTCCCCCCCCCCCCAAAAAAAAAAAAAGTGCTAAAATTAGAGATGACACAGGAACTCCATGGACTTGTGAAAGTAACAAGAACTTGTTTTTCAGATGCTTTGCATACACCTGGTTCTTTGCTTACCTTTAAAAGTCTGTGTCTGGGGGAGCTGTTTGGACTAGAAACACGGCTTCTTTAGCTGGTTCTGTGGTGAGAACAGAACGGCAAGTAATGTCCATACTGCATATGGTTGGTCCATGGGGAGGAGGACTAGTTTTTTTCTCATTGATGTATTTAGTATGAAGATATTTTTAAACTGCTTCCTCATATTGAATAGCAGCATTAACCCCCAGGTAAGGTTTAATCTGTGGAATAGCATGTTGACTGTACAAGGGAAATACAGCATGGTTGTGGCTTCACAACAGTCCTGGTGGCTTCGCGCTACTCTCAGCACTGTACGAGAGCCCAAATTCTGTGTGATGACGATTTGAATATTAATCCAGCTAAGACAGATGGCTACTAAGTTAGTCAATGACATTTAAGTGTAACAAAAGCATATGCAGATCATATGGCCTGGTATGTATCATGCATTCAGCCATCAGGGTGCAGACTAGCTCAGGCTCAACATCTGGCTTGCCTTGTACAACCTCTCAATTTTCTTGATGCACAATTTGAAAGCTATAGCTTACTTGAATCATAAATTAACTATCATATCAAATCAGCATCTAAAACACATTAACCTTTTAGCACAACTGCAGCTATTTCCAAGAAGCTGCAGGACAGATTCAATATTAACAAAAAATATCAGGCCCACTAAGGGAAAATGACAGTATCAGAATCTGAGCTGGGATACACATTCTGATTTCTCTGGTCTCGGCTGAAAAGCCCCTAAAAGTAGGTGTCAGGACTGGGTTTTTGCCTTCTGTTAATTCAGAAGACACCTGTAACTGCTTAAAACTCATTCAATAAATGTATTGTAAATAAAATAGCAATCATTTTTATATATCATTACATTGTACCACATCATATATTAAGCAAACTGTATTTCTATACTACTAAAGAAAGCAGTCCTACCTTCTAAGACAAAAATGGCAGGTTTTTCTTCATAAAGCTCTGTTTCAAAGTAACAGTCCAACTTGATACACCTGCAGTCCCAGAGTGCATCATTTGTCTGCACAATGCTAGCAAATTTTAAAGCCTGCATCTCCCATTTAGAAACAGAAGTGTGCCTTTCCCCCCTTTTCATTCTCATTCGTATAGTTGAAGACATGGTGCCTTTGAGAAAAGAGTTGGGGTGTTTTACTCTGTATTTGCTGAGTGGGCTTTAGTGGGCTTTGGCTTTCTTTGGCTACAAAGAATGGTAACTGTAACTTCTGCATGGATTTTTCTGGGTGTGTAGATGTGACATCTATACCATTCCCCTCCACTGGTTTGTTTCCTTCCCACTTACCCATCTGCTAGAGACAGTCAATTGTTTTTTTTTTCATTATTTTATTTTTACAAAAATAAGTTGTACTACAGCCGGTGGTGAGTCATTGACTGCTCTGTACTATTCCCAGAATGCACTCAATGTGTGGATCTGAGAGACAAACTTATGTGCAGAAATTGGCTCAGGTGGTGCCATGGATTTCAGATTAATTGTTGGCCTCAGGGGGCATCTCTGTAAGAAGACCCCTTTCAGTGTTTGTACGTATTACTTGAACAAAGACAGTTTGCTCCCATCTTTGCTACAATTTAGACATAGGAAACAAATATGACTATTTAGTAAATTCATCACCTCCTCCATCCTGCACCTGTGGGGGAAGACAGCCACCTGTTGTTCTGAAGGAGCAGCAAATATGCATTCCTGTTCCTTGGGGGTGGGACTGTGAGGTCGGAGTAAACCTACAAGCACCAGAAAACTACCACTGCTCCCAAATCTCCCAGGGCATTTCGTCCAGGAGGTATCAGGACTTGTCCCACACTTTTTGACTATGGTGTACAGACCATATATATGCCACAGGATTTATGCTCAGGTAATCCCATCCACATGGCTTCTATCCATGTTCATGATTATCCTGCATTAACAAACCCTTGAATATTGAGCAGACAGGGATGGTATTTAGAATATATTCATTTTCTGTCAGAATTTATAAACATAAACATATATTATCATGTCCTCACAGGGCTGCAGAGAATAATGTAATTTTGCTAACAGCATAACTCAGCAGAGTTATGACCTTTGGGCCCCCCAAAGGACATTTTTTTGCTTTTACTTGAAATAAGATTTAAAAAAGTATCGAAACCCAAAATTGATGTGAAGTTACACATCCATTTAACTGTCAGCAATGATGAAAACTTACTTGTATGTCTTGTCTACACCAGAAAAATTACTGAAGTTCATTCTGTGAGCACAGATGTAAGAACAAA